>NW_006399858.1:10541689-10560802 GCF_000299155.1 Elephantulus edwardii
CTGGGATAATCGGGATGGGAGTGTCAGAGACAGTGCGATTGGCACAGGACAGAGCAGAGTTTAGGGCTGTTGTACATAGGGTCGCTATGGGTCGCAAGCGACTCGACGGCACATAACAACAACAACAATTTCAAAATAAAATCTACAAGCAACTAAGAGAATGTTGAAGGGCAGGTAACGTCTCTTTCTGTTGTTTTGGAAATCCATAAGTCAGAAGCTAAATGAAGGGCAGCTAATGATCCCATCACCATTAAGCAACTAATTCGCTTGTATGTAGAACCAAACACATAACATTCTTACTGAAGGAATTTCTCCTTCAATGACTCTCTTGAGGATAGAAATCTGTCATCTTTATTTAATGTTTATCACCTGGTATTCTAAATTTCTTGAGAAATTTTTTCGGTAAATTTTAGGTTTGGTTCATTAGTAAAATTTTGCTTGTTGTTGTGTGCCACTTAGTTGGAACCAACCCATAGCTGATCCTCCGGCAGGTTTTCAGAAGCAGTTAATCGCTTGGGAGGAGATTGCTTATCCTTCTCCCATGGAGCAGCTGGTGTGCCTTTGGGATTGCAGCGCAGCTTCATAATTACTGTGTTTTGGTGGATTTCCTTCCCTTGTATTTCAACCCCTGAAGACTTGTATGTGGCAAATGGTAAGTTAAATTGACAGGATCTTCTTTCCTCGCAAGCATACAAGCTCTCCTGAAATAAGATGATAAAAAAAAAACACCCCAAAACACCTAAGGAGTCATTCTGCTGTTTCCCAGGGTATTCCAGGCACAAGATATTAAAAGATAAGTCTTACTTCTTTTAATTAAACTAGATGAAAATATTTTGAGTTTTCATTAGAATAAATAACCAGCTGTAAATAACTAATTAAATAATTAAAAATCAAGACTGGTCTAAAATGAATTTATATAAAAATACACAACCAAAAGTTTGAAAGAAAACAAATGCTCTGACAATAGTTAACTAAAGAACAGGAGGGAGAACATGGAATGTAACATTTGTGCCATGTATATACAAACGTACTTACTAGAGACAAATATAAATGAATATTTATTTTTACATATGTACACAATGTAGATATCTTCCTTACCTGAAAACTTACTCCGACATTACAGTAGAAATATAACTGATTGATACAGAGATAGACAAATAGTAGAGCACTGGTGAGAAGAAAATTATTTAAGTCTGAAGCAGAACTTCATATAAAAATCAAAGTAAAATTTCATTTTGGTTGGAAAATATCATATTAATATTATACTAGTACACACTATTGCATTACTATTTTGCATTATATGCAAAAATATATTTAAAATTTAAATATAAGTAAATACATAAAGAAATAATGATACCCTGTTGTGATATGAATCTTTTCAATGTGGGGTAAACCTTTCTAAATCTACCAACTCACCCTAAAGAAAAAGGTAAATATATTTTTCTATATAAACATTTTAAAAATAAGCATTTGCACAAGAAAAATAAGAGGTACCCAAATTGGCAAAGAGGAGGTAAAATTATCATTATATGCAGATGATGTGATAATATATTTAGAAAATCCTAAAGACTCAGCAAGAAAACTACTGGACATAGTTGACTATTTCAGCAAAGTGGCAGGATACAAGATCAACATACAAAATTCAGTTGGATTTGTCTACAGTGACAAAAAGAATACAGAGCTGGAGCTAAGAAAAACAATACCCTTCACAATAGATAATCAGAAGACTAAATACTTGAAGACTAAAAACAATAACAACAACAAATACTTGGGAGTAAATCTAACCAGAAGCACAAAGGATCTATTCAAAGAAAATTACAAAACATTACTAAAAGAAACAGAAAGAGACCTGGAGAAATGGAAGAATATTCCTTGCTCATGTATAGGGAGACTCAATATTGTGAAAACGACAATATTACTAAAGGCAATTTACACGTTCAATGCAATCCTAATACAAATACCAATCCCATTTTCAACGAAATGGAAAAGGCAATCTCCAATTTCATTTGGAATGAAAAGAGGCCCCAAATAAGCAAAGTCCTCTTTAAGAAGAGAAACAAGGTAGGAAGCATCTCACTGCCTGATTTTAAATTCTACTACACTGCCATGATGGTCAAGACAGTGTGGTACTGGTGCAATGGCAGACACATAGATCAGTGGAATAGATTTGAGAATCCAGAAATATGCTCATCTACCTATAGTCAACTGATTTTTGACAAGGAGAGTGGTGTTGGAAAAACTGGAAAATTAGCTGTAGAAAACTCAAGCAAGATACACACCTCATGCTATACACAAAAACCAACTCAAAGTAGATCATGGACTTATGATTAAAACCAATAAATGTCGTTAAAGAAAAGCTTGGAAGAACGCTAGAAGCCCTAATCCACAACATAAATAGTCTGCCAAGAAACTGATTTTTGACAAGGATATGAAATCAGTTAAGTGGGGAAAGGACAGCCTTTTAAACAAATGGTGTTGGCAAAATTGGAAAATTATCTGTAGAAAACTCAAGCAAGATCCACACCTCATGCTATACACAAAAAAGCAATTCAAAGTAGATCCTGGACTTATGACTAAAACCAAAGACTATAAACATCATTAAAGGAAATCTTGGAAAAACTCCAGAAGTCCTAATCCACAACATAAACAGTCTGCCAAGAATCCTGGAAAATCTGCAATCAGGAGAGGATAAAATCCCTATGCACATCCAAAGATTTCTCCAATAGGGTAAAAAAGGAAGCCACAGACTGGGGGGAAAATATTTGGTAATGACATGTCAGACAAGAGGCTTATATCTAGAATTTATAAAATAGTCGAGGAGCACAAGATAAAGGTAAACAACCGAATTGAAAAATGGGCACAGGATATGTACAGACACATCACCAAAGAAGACTTTCAGGTAGCAAACAAACACATGAAGAAATGTTCAAAATCCTTACCTGTAAGAGAGATGCAAATCAAAACAACTATGAGATATAATCTCACTCCAGAAAGAATAGCAAAATTTAACAGAACAGCAAACAACAAATGCTGGCAAGGTTGTAAAGAAACTGGTACCCTTATTCACTGTTGGTGGGAGTGTAAAATGGTGCAACCGCTATGGAAGGTTGTATACCGCTTTCTGAAAAACTTGGTAGTATAAATATCATTTGACCCAGAAATTCCACTACTGGGAATATACCTTAAAGAAACAAGAACTACCACCCAAGCAGATGTATCCTCACCCATGTTCACTGAGGCTTTGTTCACAAAGCAAAGAGTTGGAAACGACTCAAGTGCCCCTCAACAAACGAATGGATTGAGAAATTCTGGTATGTTCACACAATGGAATATTATGCTTCATTGAAAAATGAGGAACTAATGAAATATTATAGAAAATGGATGATCCTGGAGAACATTATGCTGAGTGAAATACCTCCATCACAGAAGGACAAATACTGCATAGTACCACTGTTGTAAAGTGAGACTAAGAAGAGAGAAATAATGTATACTGAATTGAAACAGATGAGGGAGATAACTGTTTAGGAGGAATATATAATTAGGTTTTATTGTCATGACAAGAGTCCAGAAAGAAAGCTGCATGGTGGAGTGGACTGGGGAGTGGGGGCATTGTATAACAATGAAAGAATTTTTTTTTACTTTTCAAAGAGAAAAGCGAACTGGAGGGAGGGGTGGGCATGGAGGAAAGTGCGCAACAATGAATGAATGGAAATCCATAGTGTCTCTAAGCTTTAATTAAAACAAATTAAAAACATTTTAAAAAGAATATGCCATATTATATATGTTCTCCTTCACAACACATTACTCTCTTCTTATTTAATTTATAACTTAAGAAATATTTCTTACTTAGGTTTTATAAGTAGAAGAATACAGTGATTTGCTCAGAAATTTGCATATTTATTTAAAATGTCCCTTTTCATTCTCAAAAGTGTTCAATTTTGGACAATAATCTGGCGATCCTATTTACTAAATTCTTCTTAGTTTAAATTCTCTGAGAAATTGTCTCTCAACATATCACCTATAGGAGAAGCAACTTTTCAGAGTGTCTCTTAATTTTTATTATAGTCTTCATCAAATTTATTTATGTATTATTTCTTTATCAATATATAATAAAGAAATGTATTAATTTCTTCATTTATGAGAAGATTGGAATGAACAAAGAAAAGAGAGATGTGAAGACAGTTTTGCAGATTTGAGATTAAAAAAATTATAAATGCATATATATGGATCTAATTTCACTAACAACATTTTCTATTAGATTAAATAACTTCCTGTCCATTTAGCCTTCCTAAATATCAAAATTGTTACTGATGTATTGTTGCATTGTTATAGAGTCACTACAAAGATGACCTTTTTTCTAACTCGCTCACTAGCATCAGCCAGTTCTGGTGGTTAGAGTTTAGAGTTATGCCACCAACTAAAAGGCACGAGGTTCAAATCCACCAGCTGCTGTGTGTGGGAAAGAGGAGCAATCTCCTTTTTTGGAATTGGTAACATCTGCAAACCCACTGGAGGGAAGCTATGAGTCAATTTCCTTTTAACAGCAATGAGCTTGCATTCCAATGCAGTCTTGAGTACAAAATGTCGTTTTTATTAATTTTTGTGTTGCTCCAAGAAGTAAATGACTAGATTTTGCTTTATTTTTTATTATTTTCCTTTTTTCCCCCTTAAGATTTTTAATACTATATATATACACACACACACACATATATGTATTACAGTATATTCTTTCTATTTAATTTTTCCTCATTCATTCATTGTTGCACATTTTCCTCCCTGCCCACCTCTCCCCCAGTTCATTTTTCTCTTTGAAAAAAATTTCTTTCTTTGTTATACAACCCCCTCCCCCAAGTCCACAGTCCACTTTACTATGATTTTCTTTTTCTGTAATATTTTCATTACTAGATTTTGCTTTATAAGTATTGTTAAACAGCTCATCTTTGGGACTCACATTTCTTTCCTTGAGTGAATTCACAAATTTTCTGCCATGGGATTAGCCAGTTCAAATGCTTGGCAGACTCGGTACATAGTGACTGTTTTTACAAAATGTGCACATATAGAGTTCAGAAATATAAAATACATTCAGGGTTCAGGATATGTTAGTGTTAGTGAAAGCATGGTTTCCTGTATGAAAGCAGACATTATTGTTATGTGCTGTTGAGTCACCTGCGACTCATAGTGACAATAGCTCTGAAGCCTGCTCTATCCTGAGCCAATCTGTCTGTCACTCCAACACACCTGTCCCCGTTGTCCTAGTCACTGTATCAATCCTAGTCATCCGGAATCTTACTTTCCTGTGTTATCCCTTCACCCTTCTGAGCATAATGTCCTTCTCCAAAGATCAGTCCCTCCTGGCCATCTCCCCAAAGTATGTTAAGACAAAGCTTCAAAATCCTAGCCTCCAAGGAAATATTTGGTTTCACTCTCTCCAAGACAGACCTATTTGTTTTCTTGGTGGTCCATATGTTCAATACTCTTCTCCAGCTCTACAACCCAAAGGCATCAATTCTTCTTCAGTCATCCCTAGTCATTATCTAGCTCTCTGATGCATAGAAAGTAATTGTGAAGACCATGTCCTGGATCAAGTGCACCTTAGTCTCTAGACTGGCATCATTGTTCCTCAGTACTCTGGAAAGTACAGACAGTAGATTTGTCCAATGCAATTTGTCTTTTGATTTTCTGACTGCTGGTGTCAAGATGTGGATTGTGAAGCTGAGCAAGTTGTAACTGTTAATAACCTCAATCTCCTCTCCATCCATCATGGTGCTGCAAATTGGCCCAGTGGCGAGAATCTTTGTCTTCTTGATGTTGAGCTTCAATCCATATTGAATACTACAGTTCTTGACCTTCTGCAACTAGTGTTTCAGGTCCTCCAGTTTCAGCAACAAAGTATGTGTCATCTGCATAATGTAGGTTGCTGATGAGTCTTCCTCCAATCTGATGCCACACTCCTCTTCATAAAGTCCGCTTCCCAAATGATCTGTTCTGCCTATGGATTGAAAAAGCACAAAGACAGGATGCATGCTTGACACGCTCCTTTCCTGATTTTGAATCATGCAGTGTTTCTCTGCTCTGTTTTGGGGATGGTTTCCTGGTCCAAGTATAGGTTTCACATAAGCACAATCAAGTGTTCTGGAATTTCCATTCTCCTCAAGATTAACCATACAGTCAAATGCTTTTGCATAGTCAATGAAACACAGATAAATATCCCTCTGGTATTATTTGCTTTCTTCAAAGATGCATCTGACTTTGGTGATAATGTTTCTAGTGCCACAACCTCTTCTACATCTAGGTTGTATTTCTGGTAGTTCTCTACTGTTCTCTACGGTTCTAGTTTTTTCTGAATAATCTTCAGCTGGATTTTGCTTGTGTGTGATATGCGTGATATTATACAAGAAATCTCTCAGATGATAAGTGCTGTAGAATCTGCTTAATGAATAAAAATGTAAGTTGATTCAAGGTAAGTCCTTTAAATAAAGGCAGAATACTTTATCAATCCAGATCAGTTTTCAAGTGGTCCACCTTCCTTACTCTAAATACACTATGAATAAAGAGATTAAACTCGCACACTTTATGTAAACTCCAAATAAGTCTATCTGAACTACCAGTAAGATACGGAAAATTTCCTCCTACTAAGATTTAATTGCGGCCCTCGGGCCTGTCTTTCATTGTTTTTGTTCAGACATTGCTCTAGGTCGTATAGCCCTGGTGTACAAGTTGCCGTACCGCTGTCACTTTTGGTTGCTGTGAGACTGAACTCTGTGACACTGATGTATCAAATGCGTTAATGGTTGGCTATCCAGTGCGGACAGAGAGTGGGGTGGAGCTCCCCGATTAAAACAAGCTTGGAAGGAGGCGTGGCATCCACTTCCATAATAGCTTGCCTCCGGAAACCCTATGTACCTGGAGAGAGGATGAAAGGCACCCAAGCGCTGAGGACTCTCCTTCATAGGGTCGCTATGAGTCACCTGCGACTCCATGGCACGTAACAACAACAGCAACAACATCAATAACAACAACAACAACAACAACTAGATTTAAGGTGTGGAGAAAATTCTTACTTGAGTATACATTCTGTGTTCAGAAGGCAGGATTTAGGAGAGGGAAAGACGAAATCCAAGAGTGAGATGAAGGGCAGAAATAAATTATATCCACTCACAAACTTTAGGCATGTTGTGAATATATGTTAGTCCTTGGAAAAGGCATCTTGTTCATAAAAGAAGAGGACGAGAGAAAGAGAAGTCTGTCAATGAGGTGGGTTGACATAGTGACTGAAACAGTGAGTTAAGCATGGGGGAGTTTGTAAGGACGGTGCTGGATCTCTTCTTTTTTCAGAGCTGTTGTACTGTTTTATTTACAAAGTTCGCATACATTGCTTTTCACACCGGATTTTCCCATTTTTTTCATCCCCCATCAAATTGTGTGACCCTATGATTAACCCTTCCTCCCAGCCCATCCTCACTCCTCTGCTCCCACCCTCTCTTCTGATGAATCCTCAAACTCATTCTACAATAATGGTCTTACACAATATTTGTTCATATGAAACTTAGTTAACTTAGCATAATGCTCTCCACTCTTTCCCAATTTAGGTAGTGATTTACAACATCTTTGTTTTTGTGTATTGCATAGTATTCCATCACTTAAATTTACCATAATTTCTCAATCCATTTGATTGTGGTTGGACTTTTGGGCTGTTTCTATGTTCTTGGGATGGTGGTTAATGCTGTCATGGACATTGATGTACAAGTCTTCATCACTTGTGCATCACTTCTCATTTTCTCAGGGTATATTCCAAGCACTGGAGCAGCTGAGTCATATGGAATTTCTATGTTCAGTTGTTTGAGGAAAAGCCGAACTGCCTTCTAGAGTGGTTATATCATTTTACAGTTCTTCCAACAATGTATAAAAGTTCCTATCTCACCACCTCCTCTTTAGCATTTATTGCTTGCTGTCCAATTAAACTTTGCCACTGCTACTGGAGTGAGATGGTATCTCATTGTGATTTTGATTTGCTAATGATTTTGAGCATTTCTTCACGTGTCTGTTGGCCAGCTGAATATATTTCTCTGGGAAAATTATTTCTGTGCCTTTTGTTCATTTTTAAATTGTATTATCAGTCTTTTTCTTGTGGAGGCCCCATAGGATTCTGTAAATTTTTCATATGAGACTCTTCTGAAATGTTATTGCCAAATGCTTTCTCCCAGTCAGCAGGTTTTATTTTCACTCTGTTGGAAAATGTTTTTGATGCACACATAGATTTAATCTTTAGAAGGTCCCATTCATCCATTTTATCCTCTCTAGATTGCACATTTGTGGCTGTATTTGTCAGTCTCTTTATACCGTAGACTAAGCTGTCTAAGCTTGATCCCAGTTTGTCTCTGACGAACTTGCAAGATCGGTTTTGATCTGCTGTTCTTAATGTCAATACGAGTCACTGTTTACTCCATGGTACCTAATAACCACAATAACTCCTCTTTTATTGAGGTAGTAGTCTTCAAAACTAAACCACTATGTGAAAATTATACTATTCAATGACTTCCAGATCACAGTGGAGAGCAAAAGGTGCCAATCACCTTAAGAGTCACAGAGAGCATCTGTTTATTGTTTATTATACAGTATTATCATTAATCAGATTTTGTCAGTGTGTGAAATGTTTAGATAGTAGATTTTAAAAAATATTGTCAGAAATCTGACATGTCAGAAAATGAGATAGTCAGGAGGAGGTGTATGAAGGAAAGTGTGGAGAATTCAGAGAGTGATGAGTACAGATATCTTTAATAGAGTGATAGCTGTTGAATATTTTATCACATATTTTTTAAAGAAAACAAAAAGGCTAATTATTGAGTCAATTCCAGTTCAAAGTGACTTCATATATTTTAGAGTTTGATTCTGACTTAAGGAGAGCTCTTGTGTTTTGGAGACAAACTCATCTCCTGAGAATCTTCAATGACTTTAATTTTCTGAACTAGATTGTCATGTCTTTCTTTTGAGACACTTCTAGATTAATTTAAACTAGGTGGAAAGACATCTTCCAGCTTAATTATTCAATCATGAGTTAAGGAAAGAACTGGACCATAAATACAGAGAGCAGAAAGAAAGAGGAAATAAAGAAGAAATGAGAAAAAATGAGTAAGAAAATCATTCTTCTTTTGACTCTGTGTATCATGTCTTCAGGAGTTGATTTTTTGTGAGAGTCCATTTAGGTGACTCATAGCAACAATGGCTCTGAACCCTGTCTTATCTTGTGCTATCCTCATCATCTTTGACATAAATGACTTATATGTAGTGGCTGTGTCAAACCATCTCATTGAGGGTCTTTCTCTACTTTGCTGATCCTTCAACTTTCCAAGCATGATGTCCTTTTACAGAGAATGGTCTCTTCCTAATAACATGGCCAAAGTATATGAGACTGTCCTTCACCATCCTTACCTCTAAGGAGCACTTTGGTCGCACTTTTTCCAAGATGTATCTACATTCTGTTTGATAGTCCATAGAATATTCAATGCAATTCTAAGATAGTGATTTTTCTTATTTATTGTCCAGATCTCAGATGCATAGCAAGGGATTGAAAAGATAATGGCTTGGGTCAAGTGTACCTTAATCTTTAAACTGACATCAATGCCCTTCAGCACTTCAGAGAAATTCTTGAAAGCAGACTTTCCCAATGTAATATGTCCCCTGATACTTTGACTGCTAGTTTCAAGGGTGTTGTCTGTAGATCAGGTAAGAAGAAGTTGCTGACAATTTCAATTTTTTGTTTGTCTATCACGATGTTGCATATTGGTCTAGTGATGAGAATTTTTATCTCCTTGATGTTGAGATATAATCCATACTGAATGCTGTAGTTTTTGATCTTTTGCAGAAAGACTTCCAAGTCCTCCTCACTTTCAGTTAAGCAAGTTTTGGTCATCTGTATGTATAATGTTAGTTGTTGATGAATCTTCAATCCTCATGCCACATTCTTCAGAGAATCTGTTGTTGTTGTTGTTATGTGCCATTGAGTTGCTTGCAACTCATAGCGACCTTATGCACAATAGCCCTGAAACCTGCTCTATCCTGTACCTACTTCGCTTTCTCTAACACGCCTACCCTCATTCTCTCAGTCACCGAATCGATCCATCTCAATGGTCTTCCTCTCTTCCTCTGTCCTGACACCATTCAATAAGTCTAAGTTCTCTAATAATTTGCTCCACAGATTAAATAGATATGGAGAAAGTATACAATTATGACACACACACACCCCTTTCCTGATTTTTAAATCATGCAGCATTTTCTTGCTATGTTTACACAGTAGTTTCTTGGTTTGGTGTAGGTTTCATATGAGCATGATTGAATATTACGGGATTCATGTTCTTCTCAGCGTTAGCCATAATTTGTTATGAGCCACATAGTGAATTAATTGCCGTTGCAGAATTAATAAAACACAGACATTCTTTTGATAATTTTTTCTTTCAGCCAGGATCTATCTGACACCAATGATGATATCCCTTGTGCCTCAACTTCTTCAAAAAACAGCTTAAACTAACTGGAAATTTTCTATCAATGTACTGTTTTAGCCATTTTTGAAAAATCTTCAGCAATATTTTGAATGATTGTGATATTAATGATATAGTTCAAAGATCTCCACATTGTATTAGATTACTTTTCTTGGGAAAGAGAAAAAAATATGTATCTCTGAATGGTCAGGTAGCTGTCCTCCAAATTTCCTGATACAGAGTTGGTGAGCACATCCAGAGCTGCATCTGTTAGTTGAAACATGTAACTTGATATGCTGTCCATTCCCGGGGCCTTAAATTTTTCAATGCCTTCAGTGCAGCTTGAGCATCTTTTGTAATTACTATTGGCTTTTGTTCATGCGCTACTTCCTGAAATGTTTCCATGTCAGGCAATTCTTTTTGGTGCAGTAACTGTTTACTCCCTCCATAATCTTTTGACGTTTCTTGAATCAGTCAAAATTTTGTCCATAACATCTTTCAGTATTGAAACATGAGCTTTATATTTTATTTTCAGTTCTTTCAGTTTGAGAATTTTCCCTTTCTTATTCTTCAATCCCATCTTGCATATTCCACTGTTTTCTTGACTTGTCCTTTGAAATCTTTTATTCATCTCTTACCTCAGCAACTCTTCCCTTTGTTTTGGTTTCTTGATTCTCTAGTAATTTTCAGAGTATCTTCTGAGATTCATTTTGGTATTTTCTTTCTCCCCTGTTTTTGTAATGACCTTTTGTTTTTTTTAATGGATGATATCCTTGATGTCATTCCAAAACTCATCTGGTCTTTGGACATTAGCATTCATACCTCAAACTACTCTTGAAATGATATTTAAATTCAGAGGGAGTAGAATCAAGGTCTTTTTGGTTCTGTGGATTGTTTTACCTTTTCTTCAGCCTCAATCTGAACTTGTACATGAGTAATTGATGGTCTGTTCCACAATCAGAACCTACCTGGTTTCGACTGCTGATATTTAGATTCTCTAATGATTATTTTCACATATATGGTCAACTTGATTTCTATGCCATCCATCAGGTTAAGTCCGTCTGTATAGTTATCATTTATTTTTTCCCAAAAAGGGTGATGAGTATTATGTATATGTGATGAATAAATTACTAAAAGTACAAAATCCAGTCATTCAATCTCCAGTCTCTTTTCTGTCCCCAAGTGCATATTTCCTGACTGCCACTCTTTTTCCTTTGTTTCAAAATTTGCATTTCACTCACCTATTACTGTGGCTGACTCTGAGAAGAATGGGAATCCCAGAACATTTAATCGTGCTAATGCGAAACCTGTACTTGGACCAAGAGGCAGTCGTCAGAACAGAGCAGGGCAACACTGCATGGTTCAAAATTGGGAAGGGTGTAAGCCAGGGATGCATCCTATCTCCATACCTTTTCAACCTGTATGCAGAGCAGATTATCCGAGAGGCTGGGCTCTATGAAGAGAAGCGTGGCGTTAGGATTGGTGGACGATCTATCAACAATCTGCGTTATGCAGATGACACAACCCTGCTTGCTGAAACTGAGGAGGACCTCATGCACTTACTGCAGAGGGTCAAGGACTGCAGCCTTCAATATGGAGTGAGGCTCAATGTCAAGAAGACAAAAATTCTCCCCACTGGACCAATAGGTAGCATCAGGATGGATGGTGAAGAGATTGAGATTGTTCAGAGCTTCAGTTTGCTCGGCTCCACAGTCAACACTCTTGGCACCAGTAGCCAGGAAATCAAAAAACTTATTGCGATGGGAAAGTCTGCAGTTAGGGACCTCTCTAAAGTACTCAAGAGCAATGGTGTCTCTCTGGAGACTAAGGTGCGCCTGATACAGGCCATGGGATTTGCAATCACTTGTTATGCATCAGAGAGTTGGACAATGACTAGGGAAGATAGAAGGAGAATTGACGCCTTTGAGCTGTGGTGCTGGAGAAGAGTATTGAATGTACCATGGGCTGCCAAGTAAACAAATAGATTCATCCTAGATAGGGTTAAACCAGGCTGCTCCTTGGAGGCAAGGATTCTTGGGCTTCGTCTGACATATTTTGGCCATGTTGTAAGGAAAGACAGGACTTTAGAGAGGGAAATCATGCTGGGTAGAGTAGAGGGACAGCACAGGAGGGGAAGACCCTCTATGAGGTGGATTGATTCAGTGACTGGGGTAATCGGGATGGGTGTGTCAGAGGCAGTGCTATTGGCACAGGATAGAGCAGGGTTTAGGGCTGTTGTACATAGGGTCGCTATGAGTCGCAAATGACTTGACGGTACATAACAACAACAACAACATTATCAGTAAGGCATATTGATTGCATGTTTGATCAATTTTGGACTGCAAAAATTGTTAGAATCCCTCAATTTCCTCCCCTTTTGCTTTAGTTGTTGATGGCTACATTTGAATAATAGTTGTGTTAACAGCTCTTCCTTGGATACTTGTCAATAGTATCACTCACAGCATTGTACTTCAGGATAGATAGTTGAAATGGTCTTTTTAACTATGAATACAGCACCATTATTCAGTTTTTCATTTTCCACATGGAAGATCATATTATTGATTCAAAGTGGTCAAAATCAGTAGTTCATTTTATCTAACCAACACCTAGAGTTATGTGATCCATTTAATTTTTAATAACTTCCAGGTTTTTCTATATTCATACTTTGTACATTAAAAAATTTTTATGTATATATTAGTCATACACATTGTGTTTCGTTCATGTACGTAGTGGTTAATTTTTAAAAAAAATTTATTTTCATGTGTGTATGTTTGTGTATTTTATACTTTTCTTTATTGACATTATGCTTCATATAATCATTTTCATAAGGTGTACTTTATAAAATTAATCATCATTGGACTATGTCCACCATTATCCTGTACTTCATACATTTTATGTTACTATTATTAATGGATATTTGTAGCTGTTTCTTCTTATTTTGAGTGACATCTAATCTGTGCTCTACATTTGGTAATATTTACCTGTGTTCCTCTATTGATCATCAAGTTATTGAAGACCTGTTATTTCAGAAATGGATAGCCACTCCTCCTTCCTGGTCTGTTATAATGTGAGAGCTCTGCTGAAATCTGTCTTCCATAGATGATTATGGTGTTAAAGGTTTATTGTTCAAAATGTCTTTCTTATCATTAATTGTTTATTTTGTAATGAAGTATTTATTCATTGTATTAAGGAGATAAAAATAAAGTGGCATACCTACTTTTGTTGTTAAGTGTTATCTAGTCCCCTGTGACTCATAGTGACCCTTTTTGTACAATAGCCCCATCCTGAGCCAGTCTTACTAACTCTGACACACCTAACCCTATTGCCTCAGCCACCATGTCAATACATCTCATCCTGGGTCTTCCTCTTCTGCACTGTCCCTCCACCCTTCCCAGCATGATATCCTTCTTTAAGGACTGGACCCTTCTGGGGTCCATACAAAGTATGTGAAATGGAGTTTCAAAATTCTTCCCTCCAAGGAACAATTTGGTTTCACCTTCTCCAAGACAATCCTATTTGTTCTCCTGGCAGTCCTTGGTATGTTCTATACTTTTCTCCAGCACTACAACCAAAAGACATTGACTCTATAAACTCATAGGGGCTCAATGCTAGTTCTATTTTGGGTAACTCACTCTCCTGGGACATAGCATCCAACTGTTATACTTGAAATTTGACCAGAGGCTAGAGTAAATGAATACTTTTAAAAGACAATTCTTTTGTAAAAAGAACCTCAGAATCAAGTAATCAAAGTTAAAGCAGAAAATCTTGATAAAGTGTTTGATAATAACTGGCACTTCAATCACACCAAGCTTAAAATCAGGAAAGCTTTGCATCAGGGTTTATGCTTTCACATCATGTAATTATCCAATCTGTATGCTGAACAAATGATATAAAGAACTGGACTATATATCTCTATCTCTATATAATCTATCTCTATCTCTATGTATCTATATCTATATATCTCTGTAGATATATCTCAAGAAGATTTCAGAAACAAGATTGGAGGAAGTATTCGACAAGCAATGATATGCAGATGACACAACAGTGCTTGAAGAAAATGACTTGAAGAATTTGCTGATGAAGCTCAGACTTCAGTATAGATGATATTTCACAATAAAAAAATAATCTGCCCACAACTGGACCAATAAATAGCAGCATAATTTATGAAAGGAAAACTGAAGTTGTCAAAGATTTAATTTCACTTGGATCCATTATCCCTGCCCATGGAAACAACAATCAGGAAATTGAATGGCTTATTATATTGTGAAAATCTGTTGCAAAGTCCTTTTTCAAGTTCTCTGTTGAGGACTAAGGTGCTCCTGACCCAATCCATGGCATTTTCAATAGCCTTTCATGCATGAATAAAGAATGCTGAAGAAAAAATTATGGCTTTTAATAATGGTACTGGTAAACAACATTGAATAGACAATGGACTTCTAAAAGAACAAATATCGGTCTTTGAAGAAGTACAGCCAGAATGCCCTTTAGAAGCTTGGATACTGAGATTCCATCCTGCATAATTTGACATAGCAGGAAGGGACCATTCGTGTTGTTGCTGTTGTTATGTGCCACCCAGTCAATTATGACTAAAAGAACTCTTTCATAAATAGTTAAAAATCTTGCCCTATTCTGCATCATCCTTATGGTTTCCGAGATCTTCCAGTCCATTGTTACAGTCAGTCTGTCAATCTATCTTCCCTTTTCCTCTGACCTTCTTCCTTTCTTAGTACAGTATCTTTTCCCAGGGACCGACCCTCATAACAACATGCCCCAATCATGTGAGAAAGTTTTACTATGCTTGCCTAAAGAGCACCATAAGATAGACTGTTATTGTTGTGAGCTATCAAGTCAGATCCAACTTAGAGCTGACCCTTCAGCTGGTTTCCAGAGGCAGTAAGTTGTACAGGAGGAAAGTACCTATCTTTCTCCTGCAGAGAAACTTGTGGATTTGAACCATGTGCTTTGAGATTGCATCACAGCTACTTTTTGGCAGTGCATGGCATATTAAGTTCTTTTCTCTAACACCTTAATTCAAAGGCATCAGGTTTTTTTTTTTTTTCATCTGTATTAATTGTCCAAATTTCAGATGCATAGAAAGCAAATAAAAATCATGGTTTAGATGAGGCATTGTTGTTAAGTGCTGTCGAGTCACTTATGACTTACAGCGACTCTTTCTGTAATAGGTCTGAACTCTGCTTTATCCTAAGCCAATCTCATTGTCTCTGATACACCTACTCCTATTTCCCGAGTTACTGTATTGTATCAATCCATCTCATCTGAGGTCTTCCTCTCTGTGCTGTCCCTTCACCTTTCCAATCATGTTTTCTTTCTCTAAGAACTGGTCTCTGCTGGCCATGGAGCCAAAGTATGTGAGATGGAGCTCCAAAATCCTTGCCCCTGAGGAGCAGCCTGGTTTACATCTCCAGAACAGATCTGTTTGTTCTCTTGAAAATTCATATTATGAATTCTCCAGCACCACAAGTCAAAGATGTTGATTCTTATTCAATTATCTTTATTCATTGTCCAGCCCTCTGATGCATAACAATTGAAAAGACCATAGCTTGGATCAGGTGCACCTTAGTCTCTAGACTGACATTGTTGCTCCTCATTACTTTCAAGAGGTACGTGATAGCAGTCCCTATCTTTCCCCAATGTAATTAATCTTTTGATTTCATGGTTACTGGTACCAAGAGTGTTGATTGTGGAGCCAAGCAAGTGGAAGTTGTTACCAATCTCAATCTCTTCTCCAACTATCATGATGCTGCCAATGTTAAGAATCTTTGTTTTCTTCAAGTTGAGCTTCAATCATACTTTAGTCATTAAAATTACATCTTTACTCTTAAGAACTTCAGACAGATTCTTGACAGAAGATTTTTCTAGTCCAATGTCCCTTTATTTCTTAATTGCTGCTACCATGCCTGTTGATTGCAAATCCAAGTAAAATTAAATCATTAACAACTTTAATCTTTTCTCCACCTGCTACGATACTGCCCATTTTTCCACTTGCTAGGAACTTTTCTTGTTAATGTTGAGATATAATCTACTTTGAAAGTAGTCTTTGATCTTCTTCAAAAAGTTCAAGTCTTCACTTTCTTTGAGGAAGTTTGTCTCATCCGCATAACACAAGATGTTCATGAGTCTTCTTCCAATCTCCTGTCACATTCATATTTATATAGTTTTTGTTGTTATGTGCCACTGAGTTGCTTGCGACTCATAGCGACTCTATGTACAACAGCTCTGAACCATGTTCCATATTGAGCAAACTTTATTGTATCTGACACACCTACCCCCATGATCCCAGTCACTGAATCAATCCATATCATCGAGGGTTTTCTTCTCTTGCGCTAACCCTCCACCTTCCCAAGCATGATGTCCCACTACAAGGACTGGCCCCACCTTGTAACATGCCCAAAGTGTTAGATGGAGCTTCAGAATCCTTACCTCCAAGGAGCAGCCTGTTTTCATACTTTGAATACGAGCCTGTTTGTTGTCCTAGCAGTCTATATAATATTTAGTACTCTTCTCCAGCACTACAGCTCAAAGGCATCAAATTCTCCTTTCATCATCCTTAGTCATTATGCAGCTTTCTGAGTTTTATATAGTAACTTCTCTAATAATGCCACATTATTTTTAAAAATTTTAATCTAATTTTATTTTATTATTTTTATGTGTACCGTCAAATCGGATCCGACTGTTACAGGAGGTGATTGCCCCTTCTTCTCTAGCAGAGCATCTGGTGGATTTGAGCCACATATCTCTGGGATTGCAGTGCAGCTTCTTGCCTCTAGAGCTCCCTTTAATGCCAGATTCTTATAGTCCAGATTCTCTGATTATTTGTTCAATATATAAATTGAATGAATATGGCAAAGGATTCAACTGTGATGCATATCTTTTCTAATTTTAAACCATGTAATATTTCCTTGTGACAACTAATTCTTGGTGTATGTCTAGGTTTCACACGAGCACAATTAAGTGTTTTGGTATTACCATTATTCTCATTGTTAGTCATAATTAATTATGATTCACACAGTCAAATGTCTTCACAGTCACTAAAAACACAAGAAAACCTCTTTCTAGTATTTTCTATGTTTAGCTATAATCCATTTGACATAAGCAATGATATTCCTTGATCTGTGACCTCTTCAGAAACTAGCCTAAATTTCTGACAGTTCCACATAGGTATACTCCTACAGCAGTTTTTTAAAAATCTTTAACAAGATTTTGCTTGCATGATCAATTCCCCATTGAAGAACATGGCAATAGATAATGCAGACAGTCAGAAAAAAGAAAAAGCCTCTTTGCGAAATGGATTGATAGTAGTTAAAAAATTTTATTTAAGCACAACAGAGATTGAGAGGATAGCCCAGAATCTGACAGAATTTCTTTCTATTGTATATAGTTTTGTTTTCCATACAAAATGACTTAAGCACATCTTTTTTAAATAAAGTTTTACTGCTTTACTTACAAAAGTTCATATACATTGTTATTCACACCAGATATTTCCCATTTCCTTTACCTTCCCTCCACACATCAAATTGTATGACCCTATGATTAACCACTCCCACCCTCCCACCCCACACCCTTCCTCACCCCTCTGCTCCCATTCTTCTCTTCTTGGATCTTTATACATGGTACAGTCACTCTAGAAGGCAGTCTGGCATTTCCTCAAAAAGCTGAACATAGAAATTCCATATGACCTAGCTATTCCACTGCTTGGAATATACCCCAAGAGTATGAGAACTGAGGCTTAAATAGAGACTTGTACACCAATATTCATAGCTGCATTATTCACTGTCACAAGAACATGGAAATAGCCCAAATGTCCAACCACAATTGAAATAACTGAGACATTATGGTACATTCACATGATGGAATACTATACAGCAAGCAGGAGTAATGATTTTGTAAATTACTAGCTAATTTGGGAGGGACTGGAGAGCATTATGTTGAGTGAACCAACTCAGTCCCATAAGGTCAAATACTACATAAGACCATTATTGTAGGACTTGAGCACATCTTATCCACAACAACGGCAGTACATTTCTACTCTGAGTTACTAATTGTAATCAGTCATACTTATTTGCCTTAACATTTATTTTTTTGGGGTGGTGTTATTTTAACTAAAAGAAAGGCTATCAGGGAAATATGGACCATTTTTTGAAAAACTAGTTTCAAGAATATTACAATGTTTTTGATATTTCTTGTTTGTTACTTATTAATAAATTTTTTTTCTGAAACATCCTATATTTGTTTTATTGAAAAGTCAAAATTGTTAGATATTTAGTAATTTGGGGAACGAGAAGCCTTTTTTTTTAACCTTAGTAATCCATCTTCTCTGGATGATATTAGATTCTTACACTATCTTGCAAGAAAGCCCTACAGTCTCCTGGAAAAAAAAAATTCTTTTTCTAAGAGATTAAAGAATCTAGAAATAAAAAATGGATAATAACTGGAAGTACTGAAATATATAGGGGAAAGACAAACAGGTTTGATCCTGTGGAATGTAGTGGACAGGGTCTTAACAATTCTTGGATTTGAGAGAAAAATGCACATGGTGTAGTTGGAAATGTATTGAGATGAACACTTAGGAGAAAAAATAAGAAATTATAGATATTTTAAAAGCATAGTTTAAAATACA
>NW_006399858.1:10560945-10562077 GCF_000299155.1 Elephantulus edwardii
ACTGAGAAAATTATTATTTAATTAGAATTATTTATTAATTAATCAACAACATTTATGGATATCTTTTCATTCATTAAAAATTCATTAAATTCAGATTTGAGCAAAATCTGTTATTTCAATCATCATTATGTTTTAAGAGAAGTGGAAAATATTAAATGGAATTTCAGTTATAAAGATAATAGGAAATGTTAGCTTCAGATATTTATTGAATTTAAACACTTTATAAAACACCCTCAAATTTATACAAATCTGAAAAAGCATTGCCTTACATAACTTTGTTTTAAGAAATTATGTCAGAGACATTGAAGTGCTAGTGAGGGAACTGCTTGAAACCCCCTTGAATAGAAACTACTTTAATTGGGAAACCTGGTCATACCACTTTGCAGACCAAAGACGAAAATAAACTTTAGGAAAGGGAGCTATAATGAGGGAAGGTTCCCCCAGAGCTGCACTGCAGACCAGAGAGAACCTGAAGGACTTTAAGAAAGGCAAACTTCCCTATTCCATAGGCCCAGAAAAGACTTTCAGTAGACCAAATTGCCCACTCCAGAACAGAACATTTTAAGCCTGCAACTAATTAATAGCATCATAAAGGCAAAGAATTGTCACCATCTTACACAGACAAAATAGGAGTTGTCTATCACATACCAAGAGAAAGATCACATAATGTCAGGAAAGCAGCAGACAACTTCCAAAACTGTGAAAAAAAAACCCCAAATAAACCTTCTCCTAATAAAGCAGTGCACATTACATATCCAATGAATACTCCAGAGACAGCGAGCGAGGAAGAAGAAATATATTGATGTGGAAACATATGAACAGTTACTGAGGAAGGTACAAATAATAGAAAAAAGAATGGAAGCCATAAATAAAATTAGTATTCTAGGAACAGGGAGCCAGAGCCAGAAGAAATATATTGATGTAGAGGAACATGAACACTATGAAATACATTCCAGAAGATGAAAGAAAGAACTGAAACTGCAGATAAATGATACAAGAACTTAAAAAATAAATCATTACAAGAAAGAAATGATACAGGCAATACAAGGCTGCAAATAAAAGAAATGCATTACAATGCAATCTAAAATATCAAGACTGAAATGGTAGAAGTTTCCAACATATTGTTGTTGTT
>NW_006399858.1:10562744-10567896 GCF_000299155.1 Elephantulus edwardii
TCCATACTGAAGGCTGCAGTCCTTGACCCTCTGCAGCAAGCATTTCAGGTCCTCTTCAGTTTCAGCCAGCAGGATTGTGTCATCTGCATAACACAGATTGTTAATAAATCTTCCACAAATCCTGATGCCACACTTCTCATAGAGCCCAGTCTCTTGGATAATCTGTTCTGCACACAGGTTGAAAAGGTATGGAGATAGGACACATCTCTGGCATACGCCTTTCTCAATATTGAACCATACAGTGTTTCCTTGCTCTGTTCTGACGACTGCCTCTTGGTCCAAGCACAGGTTTCGCATTAGCACGATCAAGTGTTCTGAGATTCCCATTCTTCTTAGAGTCAGCAACAGTTTGTTATGACCCACACAGTCAAATGCCTTTGCATAGTCAATGAAACACAGATAGACGTTCTTTTGTTTTCCCCTGCTTTCAGGTAAGATCCACCTAACATCAGCTGCAATATTCCTATTATCACGACACCTACTAAACCCAACCTGGACTTCTGGCAGTGCTCTGCTGATGTACTCTTCCAGTCATTTTTGGATAATCTTCAGTAGAATCTTGCTTGCATGTGAAATCAATGTTCTATAGTTTCCACACTCTGTTTGGTCACCCTTCTTTGGAATGGGAACAAATATAGATCTCTTCCAGTCAGTAGACCAAGTGGTTGTTCTCCAGATGTCTTGGCACAACTTGGTGAGCACATCCAGGGCAGCATCTGTTAGCAGAAATATGTCAACTTGTATTCCATCTATTCCTGGGGCCTTATTTTTTGCTATTTCCTTCAAAGTAGAAGTAGAAAAAAGCAGAACAGAAGAGATGGAACAGAGAGTCAGTGAGCTGGAAGACAAGAACCTTAGTGGGAACACAGTATAATAAAAAAGAGAGAAGAGACAGAAGAAAACTTTAGAATTGAGGACCAACATATATTTGATCAGAATTCCAGAGTATAGGGGGCCAGGGAAAATATTAAGAAAATTATGGAAGAGGTTGTTGTTGTTGTTGTTTATGTTATGTGTTGTCAAGTCTCCTGTGACTCACAGCCACCCTATGTACAACAGTTCTGAACCCTGCTCTATCCTGAGCCAACTTTATTTTTTCTGACACACCTCCCCTCATTACCCCAGTCACTGAATCAACTCATCTCATTAAAGGTCTTCCTCTATTGAGCTGTCCCCCTACCCTCCAAGCGTGATGTTCTTCTCCAAAGACTGGTGCTTCCTTGTAATAAGCCCAAAGTGTGTCAGACCTGAGTTCTTATATTTGGGCCAGTCATAGTTAAAGGCTTTTGTTGTTTTTCTGGATGTTTGAAGAAGAAATTGACTTATAAGTGCTTGCTAACCTTGCTGGATGATTTGTATTTGACTGCTGAACTGAATGAAACCAGATCCTGGACTAATTGAGGAATTATGTTTTGGAACTTAGGCTAAAGCCTGGAGTTGTGTTTGGCAATGTTCTTTGCCTCCCCCACTCTCCAACTTACCTTCCTATTAAACCCTTTTCTCAGGACCACAACTGTGAGTTTGAGTCAATAATGAATAAAATAACCTCTTGTTGTTGTTGGAGCTCTAGGGTCACTGTGAGGCTGGACTATGGGCTCTTTTTATCTCTTTTCTTCTATTCTTACTTCCTCTGTCCCTTTCAGAGAGACACTCATGGCCTTGTTTGGTTTTTCCCCTCTTTAGCGAGATATAAAGGATATTGTTTTATAATTTCCACTTTCTGTTACCACCTTTCTTGGAAATGGGAACAAATGTGGATCTCTTTTAGTCAATCAGTCAAACAACTGTTTTCAAAATTTCCTGGCATAAACTGATGTGTGTGCTCAGTACTGTATCTGTTAGTTGAAACATCACAATTGGTAACCCATCATTTCCTGGGGCCTTATTTTTTTGTCAATGCCTTCAGAGTAGCTTGAACTTCTTATTTCACTGGCTCTCAATCAAATTGTACTTCCTGAAATATTTCAGTGTTGGTTAATTCTTTTTGGTAAAGTAATTCTGTTTACTCCATCCTCTTTTGATGTTTCCTGGATCATTCAAGATTTTACCCAGAGCATTTCTAATCATTGTAACTTGAGGCTTGAATTACTTTTTCTATTTCTCTCAGCTTGAGAAAGACCAACAAAGTTATTCTCGTCTGATTCTCCTATTCCAGCTCTCCGTATATTCTCTTAAAATACTTTGATTCTCAAGTTGCCCTTTGAAATTTTCTATTTAGCTCTTTTACATTAGTATCTCTTATCTTTGTTTTGAATTCCCTATGCTGCAGTGTAATTTTCATAGTTTCTTCTGATATCCATTTTGACATGTTCTTTTCGTTACTCCTGTACTCTTTTGTTGTTATATGCCATTGATTCACCTACAACTAATAGAAATCCTATGTACAACAGCTTTGAAGCCAGTCTCACTGACTCTGACACACATACCCACTTTGCCCCGGTTTGTCTCATCTGGGTCTTCCTCCCTAGCATTGTCCCTCCACCCTTCCTAGCATGATGTCCTTCTCCAAGGACTGCATCCTTCTTGCCACATGCCCATAGTAGGTGAGTGGGAGCTTCAAAATCGAAGTCTCCAAGGAAAAACTTGGTTTCACTCTCATCATGACACGCCTATTTCCATGGTATGTTCAATACTCTTTTCCAGAACCACAACTCAAAGACATAAATTCTTCGGTCCTCTTTAATCATTGTCCAGCTCTCTGATGCGTAGCAAGAGAGCTGCACTCTTTATGGATGTCTATTTTGCTTTATTGACTATGCAAAGGCATTTAACTTTGTGAGTCATAACAAATTATCACTAACATTGAGAAGAATGGGAATTCCAGGATATTTAATTGTGCTCATGTAAAACCTATCTCTAGACCAAGAGGCTGTTGTGTCTGTTGTGTGAATAACACAAAGCAATACTCTTGTTTTTATTGTTACAAGCCATCAAATCACTTGTGACTCATAGTGACTTTATGTACAACAGCTCTGAAGCCTGCCCTGTCCTGCATCAGTCTCACTGACCTAACCCCGTTGACTTAGTTACTGTATCAATCCACCTCATCTGGAGTCTTCCTCTCCTGCACTGTCCCTTCACCCTTCAGAACATAATGCCCTTCTCCAAGGATTGGTCCCTCCTGGCCACATGCCCAAAGTATGTGAGATGGAGCTTCAAAATTCTAGCTTCCAGGGAGAAGCTTGGTTTTACCCTCTCCAAGGCAGAAATATTTGTTTTCTCAGCAGTCTGTGGTATGTTCAAGACTCTTCCTCCAGAACTACAACTCAAAGGCACTAATTTTTCTTCTATAATCCTTAGTCATTATCCAGCTCTCTGATGCACAGCAAGTAATTGCAAAGACCATAACCTAGATGAGGAAATACTACAAGATTAAAATTAAGAAAGATTTGTGTTAAGGTTGTATACTTTCCTCATACCTATTTAATTTATTGGCTGAGCGGTTTATTAGAGAAGTTGACTTTATGAAGAAAAATATGGCAATCAATAACCAACATTATGTAAATAACCAAAACTTATTTGCTTAAAGTTGCAAAAACTTTCTGGGAGGAAAAAAAAATCACAAAAAATGTTCTGTGAAGAAAACCTACAAAAACCATTTTACATACTTGCAAGTGAGGAGAACTTGAAGTGTTTGCTGCAGAAAATCAAAGAATACAGCCTTCAGTATGGATTGCATCTCAATGTCAAGAAAATAAAAATTATTATCACTGGACTGATAGAAAATATTATGATAGATGGGGAAAAGATTGAGACTGTAAAGGGCTTCATTTTACTTGGATCCACAGTCACCAACAGCAGTCAGGAAATCAGAAGATACATTGCACTGGAGAAATGTGAAGTCATGGACTTGTCCGAATTATTAAGAAGCAATGATGTTAGTTTGAAGTCTAAGGTATGCTTGATTCAGGCCATGATCTTTTTAGTCACTTCCTATGCATCTGAGAGATGGACAATGAATAAGGATAACAGAAGAAAGCTTGGTGCCTCTGAACTGTGGTATTGAAGAAGTGTACTGAATATTCCATGGACTGCCAAAAGTACGTATATGTCTTGTAGAAGATATAGCCAGAGTGCTCCTTAGAGACAAAGGTGGTAATATTTCATCTTACATACTCTGGGCATGCTCCATTTTGTCAAGGGTCTTCCTCTCTTTTGCTGACTCCTCCACCTTTCCAAGCATAATGTACTTCTCCAAGGAGTAGCTATTTCTAGCAACATGCCCAAAGTGTGTGAGATAGAGCAACAGACTTTCCTGATGCAGTACATTTCCTTGTATTGTGGAATCTATTAGAAAAGATAGGGAAGTCAGTCAGGTGGCACATTCAGTAGAGAGTTATGTAGCCAATCCAAAGGAGGTGCCTCTCTGGTGGTTTAAATTCACCAGCAGCTCTGTGGGAGAAAGATGGACAGTGGTTTTTTTAGGTGCCACTGAGTCAACCATGACCCATAGTGACACTATGAACAAAAGAACTGAACCTTTGTCATCCTCATCATCTTTGATATACTTGAGTCCACGGATGGTCATGATGTCAGTGCATCTTGTTGAGGGCCTTCTCTCTTGTCGATCCTCCACCTATCTAAGTATGATGTATTTTTCCAAGGACTTAGTCCTCTTAAAAACATGCCAAATAGTTCAATGGTGATGAATTTTATAAAACATAATGAATGAAAATTGTATGAATGATTGTATGAAATACAATGTGAATGAAAGATAGTTTGAAAGATAGTGTGAAACACAATACACATAAACTTTGTAAGCATACCAATATAAAAAGAATTTAAATACCCCAACAAAACAACAATCCATGTCTAGAGTATGTGAGACAAAGTTTCTTTGCCTCACAGTCCTCGCCTGTGAGGAGCATCCTGGTTGCACATGGTGGAGGACCATCCAAGGGTTGGTTGACTTGAAGGCAATAAGTGGGAAACTCCTACTTCCAGTGAATTCATTCTTTTTTTTTCAGTTTTAATAGAAAGTTTATTAGTAGTGTTCAAACATATTAAATATACATGAGAGTTGGAATCATGGCTTGTTTTCCTCTTTTTTTAAAATTTCTATTCATTCATTGTTGCACTTTTCTCTCTGCCTCCCCTCCCAGTATGCTCTTCTTTTTTAAAAGTAAAAGTTCTTTCATTGTTTTACAATCCT
>NW_006399858.1:10569676-10575302 GCF_000299155.1 Elephantulus edwardii
GTGCGGTTGGCGCAGGATAGAGCAGGGTTTAGAGCTGTTGTGCATAGGGTCGCTATGAGTCGGAAACGACTCGATGGCACATAACAACAACAACAACAATGTGAGGGAGTGGTTTAGTCAGCTACTATCAATGATCTGTACTTATGACTATCAAGAGGTTTGGTTGAGATGCAACATACACTCTGCCTTTGTTTTCTAAGACAGAGATTAAGTTTCTAGCAAGTGTTGATCTGTGATTTTCCCGTTCTCTTTATTGTTCCTATACACCCACATTTCACAAACTTGGGTATGTCCAGGCATTGCTTTGCCAGCCATGGTTGAGCTGGAAAGAACTCCTCTTGAGATCTTCTTTTGAGCTTTCATCCTTGAGAATACCAGTTCCCTAAAGTCACCTCTAAGTCAAATAGCCCTGTAAGTAGCTTTGTAAGAATGTTTTGCCTTAGGCATTAGATTCTTTTGACAAATTATGTATGTGCAGTCACTTTCAAGAAACAGACACTCCAAGGTCAGACTACAAGCCATGCTTTACAAGAAATTGTTATTGTAGATACACATTGTTCTGGCCTCATATCCATGGAAATATCAGTAACATGGAGTAAGGAGACTCTTTGGAGCTAATAAATGAATCGAGACATTCTAAAATGTAAAAAATTATAAAGTAATAAAATAAGACTCTTTGGGAACAATATATCTAAAGAAAGTCTAATATCTAAAATATATGTTAACAACTCAATGACAAAAAGACAGCCCAATCCAATTAAAAAATGTGAAAAGGACATGAATAGACATTTCATCCAAGAAGACATTCAAGTACCCAGTAAACACAAACAAGGATGCTTACAAACAATCAGAGAGAGGCACATCTAAACAATGAGGTACCATCATTCTTGTATAAAAAAATAGTGCCAACCAAATAAATAAACAATAAACTGGACGAAAAAATGCTGACAATGTTGTGGAGAGATTAAATCTTTATTTGTTGTACTACAATTATAAAATGGTACAACTACTATGGGAAAAATGGTGTTGTGTTTCCTAAAAAATCTAGAAATAGAAGTACCTTATGAATTAGAAATTCTGCTCTTAGATATATACACAAGAGATCTAATAGCAATGACATGAATAGACTTATACACATCTGAATTCACTGCATTTGTCCTCACCATAGAAAAAGGAGGAGCATGCTCGTGTGTGTGTGTGCACACTCTATAGGAAGCTCTGGTGGTCTAGCGACAAGAAACTGCACTGCAATCCCTAAGGCATGCGGTTTGAAGTCACCAGTTGCTCCATGGGAGAAAGATGGGCAATCTCCTCCCCTGCGATTAACTGCCTCTGAAAACCCACCGGAGGGTCGGCTATGGGTCAGTTTCAACTCTATGATACACAACAACAACAACAACAACAACAACAACAACAACATGCAAGCAATGCAATACTCAACATCAACAGTAACTCATTGACTTTGACTTGGAAACATCTCATAGCTGAAGCTCTAGCAGGTTTCCATAAGCTGTAAATAGCACAAGAGGCAATACTCCATCTTTCTCTCACAGAGCATCTGGAGAATTCAAACCATCAGAGAGGGTTGGCAATATAAAGCCTTACTGACTGTGTCACCTGAGTCCCTACCTTTTCTAATAGTTTCATTAAAAGTTCTAAATCTGACATGAGTTGGCTTGATTTACATCAGGTTATTAGCCTTGAATCAATAGTGTAGATTCTGCTTGTAAACCTCAGTCATATACTCATTTTGGAGAGGGTCAACTTTATAGGGATTATCTGGAAGGAGCCCTTCCCCAAAGGCAAACAGTTAAGCAGGCATAAAAGCATAGACATACTGGACATCTCTGATGGATTTATGTAATAATTTCTAAGGAATACAATTTACAAAGGACAAAGAAAATCCCCACCAAATGTGTACTAGCATACTGCTGTGCAAGGAATGACAAATAGAGGAAGACTGGTGTTGCATTCATAGTAAAAAAGTCAATCTCAAATTCTATCATGAAATTCAATGTTGTGAGTAAAATACGCATACACATACAACAAAGATGCTCCTAAAGTGTACATCTAGAGCCAAAGAGGCAGAAACTGAGAACTTTCACCAAATTCTGCAGTCTGAAACTGACTGAACATGCAAGCAGGATATGTTAATGATAATTGGTGACTGGAATGCAAAAGCAGGAAACAGGAAGGAACAGTAGTTGGAAAATGTGGACTTGGTGATAGAAATGAAGCTGGAAATAGAATGATTAAATTTATATTTACAATGACTTATTCATTGCAAATACCTTTTCTAAAAGACACAAAAGACAAATTCACATGTGGATTTCACCTGATAGTCTGCATAGGAATCAGATTGACTACAATTGTGGAAGAAATTATTGGAGAAGCTCTATATTGGCAGTCAAAACTAGGTCAGTGGTAGACTGTGGATCAGATCATAAATTACTCATATGCAAGTTCAAATTGAGGCTGAGGAAAATGAAAATAAGTCCACAGGAACCAAGATATGATCTTGAATCAATTCCATCTAAATTTCATGATCATCTTAAGAATAGATGTGAGGCATTGAACACCAGTGACAGAAGACCAGATGAGTTGTGGAATGATATCAAGGATACCATCCATGAAGAAAGCAAAAGGTCATTAAAATACAGAGGAGAAAAAAAAATTAATTGAATGTCAGAAGAGACTCTAAAGGTTGCACTGGAGCATCGAGAAGCCAAATTTAAAGGAAATCATGTTAAAGTAAAAGAGCTGAACAGAATATTTCAAAGGGCAGCTCGGGAGGACAAAGCAAAGTATTATAATGGAAGGTCACAGGTCTGGAAGTGGAGTTTAAAAAGAGAAGAACTTGCTTTGCACTTCTCAAGCTGAGAGAATGGAAAAATAAATTTAAGGCTCATGTGACAATATTGAAAAATGTTATGGGCATATATATTGAATGGTTCAGAAAGCATCAAAAGAAGATGGAGGGAATACACCGGGTCGCTGTACCACAAAGAATTGACTGACACTGAAAAATTTCAGGAAGTACCATATGAACAGGAACCAATGGCAATGAAAGAGGAAGTAGAAGTTGCATTGAAGGCACTGGCAAAAAAATAAGGCCTCAGGAATCAATGAGATGTGTTTCAATTAACAGATGCAGACTTGGATATGCTCACCAGTCTACGTCAGGAAAATCTGGAGGCCATTAGATTGGAAGAGATCCATATTTGTTCCCATTCCCAAGAAAGGTGATGCAACTGAATATGAAAATCATCAAATAATATCATTGATATCACATGCAAGTAAAATACTGTTGAAGATCATTTAAAAATGGCTGGAACAGTACACAGATAAGGAACTGCCAGAAGTTCAAGCAAGATTTAGAAGAAGCCCTGGCACCAGCTGATGTCAGATGGATTCTGGCTGAAAGTTAACTACGCAAAGGCTATTGACTGTGTGGATCAGAACATGTTGTGGCTGACATTGAGAAGAATGGAAATTCCAGAGCACTTGATTGTGTTCATGAGGAAACTATACCTGGATCAGGGGGGTGTTGTGTGAATGGAGCATGGGAGGACCGTATGGTTTGGAAATGAAAAGAAAGTGTGCCAGGATTGTATTCTCTCTCCATACCTATTCAATCTGTATGCGGGGAAATGTTCCAACAAGTTGGACACTATGAAGAGGAGTGCGACATCAAGATTGGAGGGAGACTCATCAATAACCTGTAAAAAGTGAGAAGGGCTTGAAGCACTTGTTGCAGAAGATCAAGGAATGCAACTTTTGGTATGGATTGAATCTCAATGTCAGGAAAACAAAGATTCTTACCCCTGGACTGATAGGCAATATCAAGAAGAATGGATAGGAGATTGAGACAGTGAACAGCTTCATCTTACTTGGATCCATAATTAACACCCTTGGTACGAGCAGTCAAGAACTAAGGAAATACATTGCATTCGGAAAATCTGCAGTTAGGGACCTTTCCAAATTATTTGAGGAATCGTGATATCAGTTTGAGGTCTAAGGTGCATCTGATTCAGGCCATAGTCTTTCTGATTACTAGTTATGCATCTGAGACCTGGACAATGAATAAGGATGATAGAAAAAGAATTGAAGTCCTTGAGCTATGCTGTTGGAGAAGAGCACTGTCCCATAGCCAAGAGAATGTCTTGGAGAGGGTGCAGCTAGAATGCTCTTTGGAGGTCATATATTTTTGACACGTTGCTAGGAGATGCTCATTCATGGAGGACACAATGGTGAGAAGGATGGAGGGTAGGCAAAGGAGAGGCAAACCCTCAACCAGGTGGACTGATATGGTGACTGCTGCAATGGGCTCTTGTGTGTCAGAAAGTGTGAGGATGGTGCAAATAGAAATGGGGTCAGATCTTTTCTTCACCGGGTCATGCTCGACTTGACGGCATGTAACAAGAACAACAGCAAGCATTTGTTCTACCCCAAAGAGAGTCAGAATTAAGGAACCAACTATAACATTATTTATGTCACTATGATGAAGGAAAAGAATAGTCACACACTTCTTTGCATAACATATTTTATGGTCCAGTTATGTCATAGTTTATGGATTTTCCTAGGAAATGTCAATAAGTAGTAAGTGTTGTGCTTATGAATAAAGGAAAGATAAGTTTTAACTATATATTAATTGTAAGTGCAATGAGTTGCCTTTGAATTGGAACTAATACTCTAGTGGGCTTTTAGATGCTGTAAATCACTTGGAAGATGATTACTCATCTTTCTTTGTTGGAATAGCTGATGTATTTGAAATGTCTAAAAGTGTGTCGACAGTGCAACTTCTTATCAACTACGCCGTCAGATTTTCCTAATCTATAGATCAAAAAAAGTAAAAGTTATTGCCATCAAGTTGGAATAGATTCGCAGCTGACCCTTTCCTGAGGCTGCAAATTGCATGGGAGGAGATTGCCCATCTTTCTCCCATGGAGCAAGTGGTGGATTTGAACCAACAGCCTTTGGATCAGCAGGACAATTTCTTGCTACTAGACTACCAGAGTTCCCAATATATTGATTAGAATATTATTCTTTCTTACAATAATTCCAAAGGCAAACAGTCAAGTTCAGTGTCTTCATGTTTTTCTTGGCACACAGCTACTTTCTTTCTGTCACTCAGTTATACAATATAGCTTTTGTCCACAATATTTAAATCTTCAGGTAGAAATGTATTTTCCTCCAGCTTCAATATTACAACAGGAAGAAGTGGAAAGGCAAGAGCAAAGGTGTACGGTACCTAACTTTTGTTCTTTAAAAGAAGAAAAGTATTTATTGGCAACTAGGAGTTGGCCAGGCTCTTCCAGCTATACCTGGACAACCAAGAGAGAGCCCTAGACATAACAGAATTACAGAGAAGATTGTAGAGAAAAGACATGAAAAAACCATTTTGCATAGTGCAACAATGAGTGAGTGGAGGCCCAAAATCTCTGTAAATGCTTATGAAAATTAATAAAATATAATTATAGAAAAAAAACCAAAACACCATTTTGCTTCTTTCACAAGTTGAGCTGGCTTTGATTTTGACACTATATTGTCCAAGAAATACAAGTGTTCGTTCATAAAGTTGTTCTGAGTTGTCTACCACCGACTCAATGGCACTTAACAACAACAA
>NW_006399858.1:10575634-10578819 GCF_000299155.1 Elephantulus edwardii
ATGTGGAGAAATGATGAAAGTTAAACACTTGTTTAAGTGTTCAGGTCTTTTGTTCATAGGATTGAGTCATCTCCAACTTGACAGTACTTAACAACAACACCAACACTGTCTAAGTAAACCACTGTGAATGTTGTTGTTATTGTTGATTGCCTTCAAGTCAAGCATAACTCATAGCGACCCTGTGAACAAAAGGCCTGAAGCCCCTCTACAACTATCAACATTTATCAAAGTTCATAGTTTCTAGAAGCTTGTTATTTAGAAAGTAGATGCCACTCCTACTTCCAAACCTGTCATAGTATGTTATATGCCATTGAGTCACCTGCAATGTTTAGCGAGACTATGTATGGCATCTCTGAACCCTTCCTTGTCCTGAGCCAGTATCACCGATTCCGACACACCAACCCCCATTACTCCAGTTACTATATTAATACAGCTCATCTGGGGTCTTCCTCTCCTGTGCTGTCCATCCACACTTCTGAGCATGATGTTTTTCTCCAATGTCTGATCTTTCCTTTCCATGTGCCCAGAGTGAGGCAGAGCTTCAAAATCATACCCTCCAAGGAGAGACCAGTTTTCACTCTCTCTAAGACAGATCTATTTATCACGACAGATCCATATTTATACCCATTCCAAAAAAAGGTTACCCAACAGAGTGTGGAAATTATCAAACAATATCACTAATATCACACACTAGCAAAATCCTTTTGAAGATTATCCAGAAAAGACTTGAACAATACATTGACAGAGAACTACCAGAAATACAGGCTGGGTTTAGAAGAGGTAATGGCACTAAGGACATTATTACCAATGAAAGATAGAGCTTGGCAGAAAGCAGAGAATACCAGAAGAATGTCTATCCATGTTTCATTGAATATGCAAAGACATTTGACTGTGTAGATTACAATCAACTGTGGTTAACCTTGAGGAAAATACAATCCCAGAATACTTGATTGTGCTTATAAGAAAAGAAAACTATGCTTTGACCAAGAAGCAGTCCTCAGAACAGAGCAAGGAAACACTACATGGTTCAAAATCAAGAAAGGAGTGTGTCAGGGATGTATCCTGTCCCTTACCTTTTCAATCTGTATACAGAACAGATCATTTAGGAAGCAGGGCTTTAAGAGGAGGAGTGTGGCACCAAGATTGGAGGAAGAGTCATTAACAACCTACGAAATATAGATGACACAACTCTGCTTGCTGAAACGGAAGAAGACTTGAAGCATTTGCTGTAAAAGGTCACAGACTGTAATCTTCATTATGGATTGAAGCTCCACATTAAGAAGTCAAAGATTGTCACCACTGGGCCAATTGTTAGCACCATATTAGATGGAGAAGAGATTGATGTTGTCAACAATTACAGCTTGCTTGAATCCACAATCAGCATTCTTACTACCAGCAGTCAGGAAATCAAAAGATGAATTGCATTGAAAAAATCTGCTTTCATGGACCTCTCCAGAGTGCTGCACCTAATCCAGGCCTTGGTCTTCTCAATTACTGGTTATGCTTCATAGAGTTGGACAATAACTAAGGATGACAGAAGAAGAATCAATGCCTTCAAATTGTGGTGCTGGAGAAGAGTCTTGAACATACGGTGGACTGCCAAAAAACCCCAAAAAACAAAACAACAAAACAAAAACAAACCAACCCCCCAAAAACAAAACCAAACAAAAAACCAAATAGGTTTGTCTTGGAGAGGGTGAAACCACTGTGAATAGGGTTAGAAAAGTAATATATTAAGTTGTTATAAAGGAAATTTTCTTCTGAATTATACAAATATCTCAAAGAAAGCAAATTTAAAGAATAAACAGTAAACCTAGGAAATATAACTATAAGCAGGAAAACCATATTTTTATATTTTCTTAAATGCTGTTGTTGTTGCTGTTGTTATGAGCCACCAAGTCACTCATGACTCATAGCAACGCTATGTACAACAGGCCTAAACCATGCTCTATCCGGTGCAATTTTATTGTCTCTGACATACCTACCTCCATTACCCCAGTCATTGAAACAATAACCATCTCATCCAGGTTCTCCTTCTCCTGGGCTGTCCCTTCACCCTCCAAAGCATGACATCCCTCTCCAAGAAGAGGTCCTGCCTTGCAACATGTCCAAAGTATGTCATATGAAGCTTCAGAATCCTTGCCTCAAAGGAGCAGCCTGTTTTCATCCTTTTCAGGACAAACCTGTTCATTCGCCTAGTAGTCCATGGTATATTCAGTGCTCTTCTCCAGCACCACAGCTCAAAGACACCAATTCTTCTATCATCCCTAGTCATTGTCCAGCTTTCTGATGCATAGCAAGTAATTACAAAGATTATGCTTCAGACTGACATGGTTGATCAATTTTCCTAAGTAGCTACTATTTATTCTCTAAAAATCAACTTGTTGTTCTTTTCTGATATGGTATCAGACTGACTCATAGCTGACCCTCCATCAAATTTTCAGAGGCTATAAATCACATAGGAGGAGATCTCCCATCTTTCTCCTGTGGAGAAGCTGGTGGATTTGAGGCACATGCCTTTTGGTTGGCAGTGCGGCTCCTTACCACTAGGCCAACAGAGCTCCATAAGTATTTATGAATTTTTTAAAAGGTCAAATAATAGATAGGGACATATAGAGAATGAAGATTGTTCTTTTTGTCCATTCCATCCACAATCTTTTCTTCTCACTAGCAAGAATCATAGCCTATTAGTGCTTTGATTATAAAAACTTCTTTTATTTGATTAAGTTCTGTCAAGTTTACTACAACTTATCATGGTCTTATAAACAATAGATCTGAACCTTGTTCTAGCATGTGCCGCCATCATGATCTCTCAACCTATCCCTGCTCAAACTCATTGTGTAGTCACTGTGTCAGTTCTGCTGGTTGAGGACTTAACTCTCTTTCACTGACTCTTTGCCTTCTCCAGCATGAAGCCTCCAAGGTCTGATTCTTCCCGAAAATATGCCCAAACTAAGTGAGATGAAGTATTCTACAATTAAAAACTAAAAAATTCTACAATTCTACAATTAAAAATTTTCTTCTGTGCATATGTGCAATATTCCACCTGTAACAAGTGAGATTGATAGCTCAAAGGTTTACCAGTGTGCATTTAGGTAGATATGGTCAAATTCCAAATTTTCTTTTTTATTTGCAATTTCCACATTTGCTGTATGAATGTATTTGTTGTTGTTGTTGTTATGTGC
>NW_006399858.1:10579924-10591946 GCF_000299155.1 Elephantulus edwardii
CAATATCTCTAGTACCACGACCCCTTCTGAAACCAGCCTGGACTTCTGGTAGTTCTCTGTTGATGTGCTGTTCCAGTCGTTTTTGGATAATCTTATGTCCCTTTATTCTCACCAGCCTAGAGTCACTCTGAAGGTAAATACCCAGTATTGAACTATTGGGTGGGTTTGCCCCCCTTTTGAGTCACATTAGCCTTTTTGGAATATTTTATCATGATTCTGGAGAAAATTTACCAAGTAAAGCAAATTAAATCCTCATTTAATTTGTATATGTAATATTCATTCCAGCATCCCAGTAATATTCAAGCCATCAGTCACCCCAGTATAGCAAACTGACAGACAAATGCTATACTAATAAGAGTAAATTATCAATAAGCAAATATATATATGCAAAAACTATTAAAAAAGTCATATCACTGTCACATGCATGTCACTCCAGTGCAGCAGCAAAATTTACAGACAAGTACTATACCCATAAAAGTATAAAAGAAAAAAATACAGAACTAACATGTGTGCTGTGGGAAATAGAAAATGAACTAGCTAACCTGAGATAGTACATCTGGCAGCCCAGTTGAAAGTTGGAGTTGAGATGCCTAATCAAGTTAGAGTTTCTGCTGATCTGCGTGGTGACCAAGGACTCTAATGTGAACCAGTTCATGAACAGCACCCCTCTGGTCTAGAGTTTCCAGGGAATTGAAAAACCATCTTATGAATAGATTTGATGCTTAAAAATCAAAGACCGGGTGACTTGTGGGATAACATCGAAGCTTGAAAAGACAAAGCAAATGATTATAACAAAATGTGAAAAGAACTGGAGTTAGAAAGCCAAAAGTGAAGAACATGCTTAGCATTCTTTAAGATGAAAGAACTGAAGGACAAATTCAAGCCACTAGTGCAATAGTGAAGGATTTGGTGAACAATGTCTTCATGGAATGAAGATGGGAGAGATAAAAATTTATTGTAGAAAAAGAATTAGTTGACAAAGTACCATTTCCAGAAGTAGCATAAGATCAAGAACTAATTGAATGAGAGAATTCGGGTTGTATTGAAGGCTTTGAGAAAAAAAAAATAGGGCTTCAGGAACTGATGAAATATCAGTTGAGACATTTAATAAAAAAAGATGTAGCCCTGGACTTGCTCACCAGTGTGTGGCATGAAATTTAGGAGCTACCTGGCCAACTAACTGGAAGAGATTCATATTTGTTCCCATAAAAAACCAAAAACAAAAAAAACAACAACGAAACAAAACGCAGATGATCTAACAGATTATGAAAGTTATCAAACAATATTGTTAATGTCAAATGCAGGTTAAATCATGCTGAGGCTGATTAAACTATGAACAAGGAATTATCAGAAATTTAAATTGCATTTAGAAGAGGCTGTGGCAGAAGTGACATCACTGCCAATGTCAGATGACTCTTGACTAAAAGCAAAGAATTCCAGAAACATGTTTACTTGTATTTTATCAGCTACGCAAAGGGATCTGACTGTGGATTCTAACAAACTATGGATAATGTTGAGAAGAAAAGGAAGCCCAGAACACTTAATTGTACTCATATGATCAATACATAAACCTAGAAGCAATTATCTGAATAGAGCAAAGGAACATTGCATGATTTTAAATCAACAAAGGCATACATCAGAATTCTACCCTTTCCCCCATGCCTGTACACATACACTCTCTCACTCTCTCTCCTCCCTCCCTCCCTCCTCCCTCCCCCCCCATGTGTATGTATATGTGTATGTCTGTACATTGAGCAAATCATTCAAGAAACTGTACTACATGAAGAAGAATATGGTATTAGGACTGGAGAAAAACTCACCAATATTCTGTATTATGCAAATTGCCAACCTTGCTTGCAGCAAGTGAAGAAGATCTGAAACACTTACTGCAGAAGATCTAAGAGTACAGCCTTTAGGGGGTTACATCTCAACATCAAGAAAACAAAAATCCTGACCACTGGGCCAACAGGCAAGTTTATGATAAGTTGAAAAAAAAGATTGAAGGTGCCAATGATTTAATCTTTTTTTGATTCACAATCAACACCTATAATAGCAGCAATCAAGAAATCTAAAGATGGGGAGCTCTGGTGGCCTAATGGCAAGGAGCTGCAACTACAATCCCAGAGGTGCACGGTTCGAATCCACCAGATGCTCTGCCGGGGAAGGAGGGACAATCTCCTCCTGTACCAGTCAGATCTGATTTGACGGTACACTCACACAAAAATAAAATAAAAAAAATAAAAAAAAAGAAATCTAAAGATGTATTGCATTAGGAAAATCTGCTGGCAAGAACCTCTCCAAAATTTTAAAGAGTAATGCTTCCAGTTTAAAGACTAAGGTGCACCTGATCCAAGCCACAGTCTTCTCAATTACTTCTTAGGTATCAAAAGTTGAACAATGAATAAGGAAGACAGAAAAAAAATAATTTCTTTTGAATTGTGGTATTGACAAGAAATTTTGAACATATTAAAGGTTCCTAAAGAACAAACAAATGTCTTGGAGGAAGTCTAGGCAGGCTGCTCCTGTTTAAACGCAAGGATGGTGGAACTTGGTCTCACATACTTTCGTTTTATTGTCAGGAGGGTCTAATCTTTGGATTAAGACACTATGTTGGGAAAAGAGGAGGATCAGAGAAAGAGGAAGACTCTCAACAAGAAGGGTTGACACAATGTCTTTAACAATGTGCTCCAGAATATTAGAGATTGTGAGGATGTCACAGGCTATAGCAATAAATATCCATGAAGGCAGGGAATGATATGTCACTCCAAAAAATTTAAGTCATATTTTATGTATGCAGTGAAATACTTACTATTTATGTTTCTCTAGATTGCAGGCCATGGAGCCAAAGAAAAGAATTTCTTCCCAGGTAGCTAGTAGTGAATTTTTCAGCAGTTTTCTCCCAAGGACTATGAATAACATAGGGAATTCTGGTGGCCTATCAATAAGAAGCTGTGTTGCAATCCCAAAGGCAGGCAGTTCAAATCCACCAACTGCTCCACAAAATAAGGGTGAGCAATCTCCTCTTGTGCAATTTATTGCTTCTGAAAACCCGCAGGAGGGTCATCTAATCTATGAGTTGTTTTGAGTGGATGACACACAACAACATGAACAACCTAGGGAGATTGGATAACGTAGTTACCTAAGGAGTTGTGCTGCCAACCCAAAGACAGGTGGTTCAAATTAATCAGCTGCTCCACAGAAGAATGATGGGTAATCTCTGTTGCTGTTTTCTGCTTCTGAAAACCTGCTGGAGGAACTGCTGAGTCAGTTCCAATTTGATGTCACATAAAACCAGTGCACATAACAAGGTGACAGGGACAATTTTCCACTAACCTGGTGGATCCTCTTTCCAAACACTTGACACTTTCAGAGATTCTCAGAAAAGAAAACATCTTCTTCATGGATTGCTGTCAAGGCCGTAAGACTGGGTCCCATTGTTTGAGGAGAACAGTAGGTACTTGAAAGTCTTGTGTTCATAGCTGCAGCTAAAGGCTTCAGGTACTTGCCAAGTTTCCTTCAGGTGTTAGAGGTATAGGCAATCTCTGGGTTGTAAGCATCTGACTTAAAGACAACTTGTACTTATCCTTTAATTTTATCTAAATTTGGCTTCACTTTGAAATAATGGAACCAACCCCAACTTGCAAAAACATTTTAATCACAGTCACCTTTACTTTCTTCACGAATCATTGAATAAATTTCAGGCCTTTTCATACACTACAGTAAGGTTAAGTAGAAAAATGTGTCTTTTCCTATTTTATTACAAGTTTGACTTGAAAGCAAAATTAGGAATAGATAATGTTTGTAAGCCTGGGTTTGCCTATACATCACACTTCTTTCTTCTCCTCCCTCAGCCCTCAATACACCTATAACTGCTTGAGTCACTCAGTCAAAAGTTAGCTGAGAAAGGAAGCAATGTGTTTGCCTAAGTAATTTTCTTTTAAGAATTACCTCTGACTTGTATTTTGAGGGCACCATCAGGATGGATGGTGAAGAGACTGAGATTTTTTCACAGCTTTGGTTTGCTTGGCTCCACAGTCAACACTCTTGGCACCAGTACCCAGGAAATTAAAAGACGTATTGCCATGGGCAAGTCTGCTGTGAGGGACCTCTCCAAAGTACTGAAGAGCAATGGTGTCTCTCTGGAGACTAAGGTGCTTCTGATACAGGCCATGGTCTTTGCTATCACTTGTTATGCATCAGAGAATTGGACAATGACTAAGGAGGATAAAAGGAGAATTGATGCCTTTGAGCTTTGATGCTGGAGAAGAGTATTGAGCATACCACGGACTGCTAGGAAAACAAAAGATTTGTCCTGGAAAGGGTTAAACCAGGTGCCTCCTTGGAGGCAAGGATTCTGAGGCTCCATCTAACATACTTTGGACATGTTGTGAGGAGAGACCAGTCCTTGGAGAAGGACATCATGCTTGGTAGGGTGGAGGGACAGCACAGGAGGGGAAGGCCCTCTATGAGGTGGATTGATTCAGAGACTGGGGTAATCAGAATGGGAGTGTCAGAGACAGTGCGATTGGCACAGGACAGAGCAGAGCTTAGGGCTGCTGTACATAGGGTTGCTATGAGTCACAAGCGACTCGATGGCATATAGCAACAACAACGTATTCAAGTGACTCTGAAGAGAGGTAGTCCATTCTTCTTTGGCAAATGCAATATGCATTCTCCATTTTAGTATAGCACTTAACTTTTAAAAAACCTTTATATTCCTGAATGCTTGTAACCAGAGATAATTTCCCTTTGTTCAAGTCAGTGCTAGACCTATGGCCAATATAAGGGTTTTTCAGAATATACGAGTAGTTGGCCATTGTTTAGTGGTCATGAAAGCTCATTCTCCAAAGTCATTTATTCTTTTTAACAAAAGGTTATTAATGCCTTCTTTTTAGCATCCAATGTATTCAGTCATAAAATGATTCCCAGAAATTCTTATCTCCTCTCATTTTGTAGCTTAGACACACCTGAGAAGATGGATGTCATTCCACTGATTATCTCAATGATGGTTTTTATTTATCAACTTAAAAAATGTTTTAGAACATTTGTGATCGATTTAATACATGTACATGATGCTTCCCTAGTTTCTATTCCCAATACCTTTATTGAAGTGGGCTCAGACAACTACAAAATAGGCAAAAGACATGGAAAGAATTTTCACGAGGAAGATATTTGGATGGACAACAGACACATGAAGAAATGCTCAAAATCACTGACAATAAGAGAGATGCAAATAAAAAACACAATGTGATATCATCTCACTCCAGTAGCAGTGGCAAAGTTTAACAAGACAGCAAGTAATAAATACTAAAGAGGATATGGTGAGATAGGAACTCTTATACACTGTTTTGGTAGGATTATAAATGGCAAAACCATTCTGGAAGGCAGTTTGTCGTTTCTTCTGAAAGTTGAACATAGACTTTCCATGTGACTCATCTGTTCCACAGCTTGGAATATAGCCCAAGAAAATGAGAACTGAGGCACAAATGCAGACTTGTACACTGACGTTTATAACAGCATTGTTCACCATTGCTAGAACAAGAAAACATCCCAAATGTCCAGCCACAATGGAATGGATTGAGAAATTTGGTATATTCACACAGTGGAATACTACGTAGCAATGATTTTGTAAATCACTACCTAACTTGGGAGGAACTGGAGAGCATTATGTTAAGTGCTTAGTTCCATCAGGACAAATAATGCATAAGACCATTATTGTAGAATGTGTGTGAGGGTCCAAGGGGAGAAGAGTGGGAGCAGAGTGATGAGGATGGGCAAGTGGGGAGGGTTGGAAGGGGGGTGAATGAGGTGGTTAATCATAGCGTCATACAATTTGATGGGTGGAGGGAGGAGTGGGTAAAGGAAATGGGAAAGATCTGGTGTATATGAACTTGGAAAGTAAACCAGTACAAAATAAAAATTTTATTTAAAAAAAAAGTGAGCTTAGCTTCTCCCATGAAGGAGTAGTCTATCTCCATCCCTTAAATCAGAACTAGACTTGTGCTGTGTGTGTGGCCAAAGTGACAATGTACTAGTTTTTAATTCATGACATTCACAAAACTTTCTTGCTTCTACTTCTTTTTCAGGTCCCAGTTACCATTATAAAATGTAATCAGGACTGACCCAGTGAAATTGAGGTGAATCATTAGAGCTGATACAAGAAGACCCCTCAGCTAAATTTAATATAAATTGCAAATAATTATTGTGAGTGAAATAAATGATTGCATTAAGCTACTTAGTAATAGTGTTATTGTAGTGCAGGAAGAACTAAATGATACATGAGTGAAGTATTATCTGGAGTTTCACTATGTTTATTTTTATTTTTTTACACACATATAGAGCTTGTTTGTATCCATAAACTTGACTTTGTAACTAAATAAGTAGTTGTTTTGAAAAGGAATATTCATGATTTTCCCTTACACTGTTTTTCACTGTAACAGAATAAATTAAATTGGACCTATTTGGTAAAATATGTCATACACTATAGTACACATATAACTAATTTAAAAACAAAACACATGCATTACTTTCATGTAATTAAAAAATATTATGATGTTGTTGTTATGTGTCGTTGAGTCATCTGCAACTCACAGTGACTCTATGTACAATAACTCTGAACCCTGGGCCCTATCTTGAGCATTGTCTCTAACATTCCTACTCCCATTATCCCATTATGGAGTCAAACCACCTCCTCTAAGGGTCTTTCTTTTCTGCACTATCCCTGTACTCTTCCTATACTATGTTGTTGTTGTTAAGTGCTGTTGAGTCATAGGTGACCCATAGCAACCCTATGAACAAAAGTCCTCAAAACTTGTGTGACTTTTATCCTTTCTCCAGGTTCATAGAGTGAAAACAAAACACACACACTACTTTTCCCCCACAATCTTAAGCTAACATAACTATTTTTCTTGGAAACATCAACATAAAGTTCTTAATTTTTTGAAACATATTAACTTTTATTTTCCTTTAGTATTTAAAGTTTCTCCTTAAGTATGATGAGGTGTTTTTTTTTTTAATTTCCTACTAGTTTATTTTCAAAATGTGAACACATTGTTTTCAAGAACAAATTCTTTCAATTTCCCTCATCCCCCCATCCATCAAATTGTACAATCCAATGATTAAAACCCCCATCCCCCTGCATATCCTCATCCCTCTGCTTCCAACCTCTCCCACCCCTCTTAGATCATTATACTCATTCCACAATAATGGTTTTATACAATATTGGTCCTTGCCAGACTGAGTTAGTTCACTCAGCATAATGCTCTCTAGTCCCTCCCAAGTTAGGTGATAATCTACAAAGTTATTGCTCCTGCGTGCTGCATAGTATGCCATTGTGTGAATGTAACATAATTTCTTAATCCTTTTGTTTGTGGATGGACATTTGGGCTGTTTCCATGTTCCTGTAATGGTAAATAATGCTGCAATGAACATTGGTGTACAAATCTCAGTTTGTGCCTCAGTTCTCATATTCTGAGGCTATATTCCAAGTAGTAGAATAGCTGGGTCATATGGAATTTCTATGTCCAGATTTTTGAGGAAGGGCCAAACTGCCTTCCGGAATGGTTGCACCATTTTATAACCTCACCAACAACTTCCTTTCTTGCCACATCCTCTCCAACACAGGGCAGGGTTCAGAGTTATTGTGCATAGCTCGCTATGAGTTGCAAGTGACTTGATGGCACATAACATCATCAACAATAATAATAATGCAAAGGCTGAAAAATAGGTTGTGTTTTTTTTTTTAAAGTAATGCTGTCTAATCTTGAACTATCCTCACAATAATTGCTATGTTTGGAGTCATTGTTTCAACCACTGTGTTAATCCATCTTAATAAGAGTTTTCCTCCAATACTGATCCTCTACATTACCAGTCATGATGTCTTTCTATGGATACCATCAGGATTGACCCCGCCAGTTATTCTTTGTTCAGTTTACACATGTACATGAGGAAATAAAAAATAGCAGGCTTTGGTTAGCATCATCTTAGTCTTCAAAGTGGTATCATTGCTATTTGTTGTTGTTGTTGTTGAATTCCTTCCAGTCGAGCATGACTCATAGCGACCCTAAAGCCCCTCTACAACTATCAACATTTATCAAAGTTCATGGAGTTTCCAGAGGCAAGTTGTTTAGGAAGTGGATGCCATTCCTGCTTCCAAATCTATCATAGAATTTTATTGGTCGAGTCGTCTGCAATGCATAGGGACCCTCTGTATAGAAGCTCTGAACCCTTCCCTGTCCGGAGCCAGTCTCACTAATTCTGACATACCCACCCCTATTGACCCAGTTACTGTATCAATCCATCTCAACTGGGGTCTCCCTCTCCTGTGCTGTCCGCCCACGCTTCCAAGCATGATGTCCTTCTCCAAGGACAGATTTCTCCTGGCCATGTGCCCACAGTACTAAAAAGAGTCCATACCAAATTTGCATAATGCGTTATGTCATCTGATTTCTTTATTGCTGCTTCCATGGGCACTGATTGTGGAACCAAAGAAAAGGAGATCTTCAACAACTTGAGTATCTCTTTTCCACTTCTCAAGGTGCTGTTTAGCAGTCCTCTTGTGGGGACTTTTGTTTTATTTCTATTGAAATATAATTTATAATGAAAGCTATAATCTCTGAGCTTTATTAGTAAGTGTTTCAATGTTGTGTACCAAAATAAAGTGAAATCTTTGAAAATTTTATTTTCTTTTCTCCATTTATCACTATGTTGCTTACTGATTCACATTATGTTTGAGTATAATCCATACTGATGCTTGTAGTGTTTGATCTTCATCAGTAAATGGTCCAAACTCCCTTTACTTCCACAGGCAAGATCGTGTCTTATCTGTATATTGCAGATTGTTAATGACTCTTTTCCCAATCCTGATGCTGCTACATGAAGCCCAGTTTCTGATTTTTAAGGGCACAGCATATTGATTTACTAAAAATGGTAAAAAGACACATTTTTGAAGCACATTTTTCCTGGTTTTAAGCACTCAGCATCCTCTTGTTCTGTTCAAATGACTGCTTTTTGTTCTAGGTACAGATACTGCATAAACACAGTTTAGTGTTCTGGAATCGTATTTTTCTAAAAATTTTATTTATATTTTCTTGTGATACACAAGCTTGAATGTCTTTGCACAGTTAATAAAACACAGGTACATATAGTGGATGCAACCACTTGCAGTAAACCTTGTTATGGACCATACCACCAGAGCTCCCTGATATTTTATATGTTGTTGCTGTATACTGTCAAATCAGAGACTGACTAGTAGGTTTTTGGAGGCATACTTTTGCATTGTGTTGCTGGAGAGGAGAATAGAACATATCATGGACTGCCAAGAGGCCTAACATGTTTGTCCTGGAAAGGGTGAAACCAAGCTGTTCCTTAAATTCATGGATTTTGAGGCTCCATCTCATGTAATTTGGACATGTAGCCATGAGAGAGCAGTCCTTGGAGGAGGACACCACACTTGAAAGGGTAGAGGGATGGCTCAAGAGAGGAAGACCCTGGATATTATGCATTGACACAGTAACTGGAGTAATAAAGGTAGATGTGTCAAAGACAGTAAGATTGGCCCAGGATAGTATGGGGCTCAGAGCTTTTGTGCATAAGATCACTACGAGTTGGGGTTGACTCAATGGCATATAACAATAGCAACAAATCACGAAAAGGAGATTGATTATCTTTCTCCTATGGAGCAGCTGGTGGATGTGAGTCACATACCTTTGAACTGGCACCATAACTTCTTCCCACTAAGCCAGCATAGCTCCCAGTATTTGATATATGGGAAGCATAATTTCTAGTACCATGGTACACAAATCATGACAGTGTGATAGGTAGGCAGACAGATGAGAAATATTTAACCACGCTATTCAAATCTGATGGGAAAGTCTGCTGTTAGGGACCAGTCTAAAGTACTGAAGAGCAATGGTGTCACTCTGGAGACTAAGGTGCATCTGATACAGGCTATGGTCTTTGCAATCACTTGTTGGACAATGAGAGTTGGACAATGATGAGGGAGGATAGAAGGAGAATTGATACCTTTGAGCTGTGGGGCTGGTGACGAGTGCTCAGGGTACCATGAACTGCTAAGAAAACAAACAGATTCGTCCTGGAAAGAGTTAACCCGAGCTGCTCCTTGGAGGCAAGGATTCTGGGGCTTCATCTGACACATTTTGGACATGCTGTAAGGAGGAACCGGTCCTTGGAGAGGGATATCATTTTTGGGAGGGTTAAGGGACAGTGCAGGAGGGGAAGGCCCTCTAGGAGGTGGATTGATTCAGTGACTGGGGTGATCTGGATGGGTGTGTTGGAGGCAGTGAGATTGGCACAGGATAGAGCAGGGTTTAGGGCTGTTGTACATAGGGTCGCTATGAGTCACAAGCAACTCGACGGCACATAACAACAAAAACAACAATTCAAATCTGTATTAGGAAGTGCAGTGTGATAGTTAATGTTGTGTGTCAATTTCACTGCTCATGATTCTCTGGTTTGTCAGTTATTATAAAGTTATTTCATTTTTAATACCTGATTTAATACTTATTTCTATGAAATAAGAAACACTTATTTCTATGATGATATTTGCTATGAGACAATTAGCTCAAGTGGAGTTTCAGTGTAGGGCCTGCATCCAAAATAAATGAATGACTGATACAACACACTCACTTGTTGCTCCATTTGGATTTGTCAGCATCTGACCTTCAGTTCTTTGGTTTCAACAAGTGGCCTGCCATATTTTCCGCTTATGTTGTATTCATCATACTGTAAAGCCAGAAGTTTCACTCACTGATCTTGGGTTATTTGGCCTTTGAGGTTACCTGAGTCAGAAGAAGCCTCTAACCTGATATCTGACCCACGGACTTTAGAGTCACTTTGGACTTGCTTCGGATGCTACTAACAAGTGAGTTATTTCCCTGAGATTTTTATCTATCTATCTATCTATCTATCTATCTATCTATCTATCTATCATCTATCTATCTATCTAATTATCTATCAATCTCTCAGTCACTCACTTATTAGTGCGGAGTAGGATTTGATTTATAGTTGACTTTCTATTGGGTTTCCAAGGCTGTAAATCACTTGAGATGAGGTTGCTTCTCTCTCTTCTGAGGATTTGCTGGCAGATTCAAACCCCCAGAGAGGCACTGTCTTTGGGTTTAAAGTACAATTCTCTATAAAACAAGCTGACAGGGCTCAGGTGGGTAGCAGCTTTTCTGGTTTCACTTCTCCAGAGAACTCAATCTGAGACAACCAATTTGGTTTAAACTGGACTACAGAGTCTAATGAATCTAATAAATGGCTGAGATGAATATTACAAGCATATATTCAGATGAAATAATTTTCATTAAAGAGAAAAGAGACCATAAGGAGGACATTTTGGAATAGGCACCTCCTGAGAGAAATGAGGAAAATGCTTTGTCAATTTTTAAACGCATGTGACTTCACAGGTATTCTCCTCATTTTGTTAATATAAATTAGTTTGAATGCATTTGTCATTGAAAATAAGATATTTCTGTTCTGATAACTGAATGTTCTTGTGTCAGGAAGTTCCAATTTAACTTAACAGCATCAACAGAATGTCATCAGAAATGTATAATCCTAAAGTAATGTTGCACACAATAGGGGAGAATAGAGGGACCGGTTATGTTGAACTGATGGTGAATGAACAATAACTCCACAAATAGTGACAAAAACAATGATAGGAAACTACATTAGAGAGATCTAGCAAGATAAGTGCATGTGAGGACACTGAATAAGTGAAATCTAGCTTTAGTATTCATATGAACTTATTGGTACATCTTGAATGGTAGAGTCTGAAGTTTCTGATTTCTGTAATAATAAATGTTTTATCTTCAGTGGTCCTAGTCACTTTATTTTGTCTGTATGCTTATAAGTTAAATATAAAAAAAAGAAAAATTGGACTATTAGAGATGTTGTTGTGTGCCATGGAGTCGTTTGCGAGTGACCCTATGTACAAGAGCTCTAAACGCTGTTCTATCCTGTGCCAACCTAGCCATCTCAAACGCACTTATTCCCACCA
>NW_006399858.1:10594266-10606352 GCF_000299155.1 Elephantulus edwardii
GTAGAATGTTAAATGATCCAGGAAGTATCAAGAGAAGATGGAAGGAATACACAGAGTCACTGTATCAGAAGGAATTGGCTGACACAGAATTTCATGAAATGACATATGAGCAAGAGCCTATGGTGATGAAGGAGGAAGTTCAAATTGCTCTAAAGGAATTGGCAAAAAACAAGGCTCCACGAATTGACAGCATATCAATCGAAATATTTTAACAGACAAAGACTGCCCTGGGTGTGCTTACGAAGTTGTGTCAAGAAATCTGGAATATTAGAGAGAAAGTATTAATAAATTATTTACCTAATGCCGAACAATTGCAACAGATTTTTAGAAGTAAGGGAAATTTGAAGAAAAAATTAAAAATTAGTCACAAAGGAAGTAAAATGTATTTACTTGTCACAAATGATACAGAGACAGAATTAATGGAAGGAATAATATTATATTACTCAGAAGTGCTACATCTTTAAAAAGTTACACTAAATGTACTGTAACTTAATTTATTTTTTCTTTAAAATAATTTAACTCATTACCGGTGTAATATGAATAAAAAAGGAAACATTCCTTATGGAGCCAGATTCTTTTCATATAACTTTCCATTCTTAATACATGCACATGTGTGCGCTTCACGGGACCACACACATGGAAGGAGAGAGAGAAAATGTTACTTGATAAATAAAATAATTATGCAAAAAATTATAGTGAAAATAAAACAATCTGAAAACAAAGGGACACAGCAGTGTTTGAAAGGATCGTTCTCTTGAAATCCTCCATTTTCCCTTGACTCTTCCTTTTTCATCCAAAAACGACTGGAACAGCATTTCAACAGAGAACTACCAGAAGTGCAGGAGAGGTTTAGGAGGGGTCTTGGTACTAGGGATATTGTAGCTAATGTTAGATGGATTTTGGCTGAAAGCAAGGAGTACCAGAAGAATGTCTATCTTTGTTTCATTAATTACGCAAAGGCATTTATTTGACTGTGTGGATCATAACAAACTGTGACTAACTCTGAGAAGAATGGGAATCCCAGAACACTTGATTGTGCAAATACAAAACGTATACTTAGCCCAAGAGGCAGCTGTCATAACAGAGCACGGAAACACTGCATGGTTCAAAATTGGGAAAGGTGTATGCTAGGACTGTATCCTGTCTCCATACCTTTTCAATCTTTATGCAGAACAGATTATCTGGGAAGCTGGTCTCTATGAGGAGAAATATGACATCAAAATTGGAAGAATCATCATCAACAATCTGCATTCTGCAGATGACACAATCCTGCTTTGCTTAAACTGAGGATCTGAAGTGCTTGCTGTGGAAGGTCAGGGAGTGTAGTCTTTAGTATGGATTGAGACTCAATATCAAGAAAACAAAGATTCTCACCACTCGGCCAGTTTGCAGCATTATAACATATGGTGAAGAGATTGAGATTATTCACAGTTTTGGTTTGCCTGGATCCACAGTCAACTCTCTTGGCACCAGCAGCCAGGAAATTAAAAGACGTATTGTGATGGGAAAGTCTGTGGTTAGAGACCTCTTTAAGTGCTGAAGAGAGAAGATGTCAGTCTGGAGACTAAGGTGTGCCTGATACGTGCTGTGGTCTTTGCAATCACTTGCTATGCATCAGAGAGCTGGACAATGACTAGGGAGGTTAGAAAGAGAATTGACGCCTTTGGGCTGTGGTGTTGGAGAAGAGTACTGAATATACCATGACTGCTAGGAAAATAAACAGGTTTGTCCTGGGGAGGGTAAAGCTGGGCTGCTTCTTGGAGGCAAGGATTCTGAAGCTTCGTTTGAAATAATTTGTACATCTTGCAAGGTGGGATCAGTCGTTGGAGAGGGACATCCTGCTTGGGAGGGTGGAGGGACAGCGCAGGAGAGGAAGACCCTTGATGAGATGGATTGATTCAGTGACTGTGATAATGGGGGTAGGTGTGTTGGAGATGGTGAGATTGGAACAGGATAGAGCATGGTTTAGGGCTCTTGTACATAGGGTATTTATGAGTCGCAGGTGACTTGATGGCACATAACAACAACAATGTTCCTTTTTGGTGATGTATTGTCTTTTTAAGCTCTGTAAATGCTCTTCAAGGGACTATCTTTTGTTCACTTTTCTTGTTCTTTTTTTCTGATTGTTGTTGTTGATTGCTGTTGAGTTGAGCATGGCTCATAGCGACCCTATGAACAAAAGGCCTGAAGCCAACATTTATCAAAGTTCACAGACTTTCCAGAGGCATGTTGTTTAGGAAGTGGATGCCACTCCTGCTTCCAATTAACCAATCCAAATCTATCTGTGTCTTGTTGACTTGGAAAAATCCTACAGAACAGAGTAGAACTACCTCTTAGGGTTTCTGAGGCTGTAACTTTATGGAAGCAGTCTGCTGTATCTTTTTTCTAGGGCTGTGGTCAATTTTGAATTGTTGATCTTTCAGTTAGTAGCTGAGCATCTAACCAGATGCCACCAGAGCTTTCTTTTTTCCTTCTGATAAATCTCACCTAAATCAATGATATTAATAATGCAGATAACCTCCCCTTCCCCTGCACCGTCACCTTTATAATTCCTCTATGAGTGCTTCCATTTCCAATCCATTGGCACTACAACCCTTACAATCTATACACATTTTAAGAAATAAGCTTGCTTACTTCACTTCTCTTTGTATGTGTATGTTAGTGTGCTTTCATTGTGACTATTTAATGCAGAATATCAACTATGCTCTATAGCATAGTTTTTTGCTACTCCTTAATTTTTTTTTATTTCTATTTTAATGAAAGTTTACAGAAAAGTTGGATTTCCATTAATTCATTGTTGCACATTTTCCTCTCTAACCCTCACCCCAGTTTTTTTTTATCTTTAAAAAGATTCAATGAGGGAGTTTTTCTTTTGCTTTTCAAGGAGAGGAGCAAATGGGGGGGAGAGGGAGGGGTTTGTGCGGGGAGAAGGGTGCAACAATAAATGAATGGAATCCCCAAATCTCTGTAGATGTTCATTGAAATGAAAAATAAACAAACTAAATTTAAAAAAATGATTCTTTCATTGTTGCACAACTTCCTCCCTCCGCACCTCCACCTCCCAAGACCACTTTGCTACCCAGACTAAAACGCTGTGAAGTCCTGAGGCATCTATCATCCATGAGCATCTTACAGCTGCTGTTCTTTACATTTTTCTCAAAAGCCACTCTACTTTAGATATCACTCTCTTACCTGGACCACTATGCTTGTTCTATCACAAATTTCCATTAACTTCCATTTTTAGCTAATTTGACTTCCAACCAATGAAATTATATTGTACTTATATTTACAACTTCTAAATATTTCTGACAGTTCTTAAATATATCCTCAAAACCTTATCAGTCATTCAAAGTCCTCATGCATGAGCACAAACTCAAATGATTTTTCTTGGGTATCATAAGATCTTGACAAACTTCCACATAAGCTTCCATGTACACATATAATAATTTCTGCCTCTTTCCTTTTTCTTTTGTGTTTTTGAAGTTCTGGGCATTTTTCTTGTAATTCTTATATCAAAATGTTCAAATCTCATGTGTTTATCCACAGAAGACTAGTTCTAATGCAATCTTTTTTTAAAAAAATTGAGTTCAGCTAAAAATCTATGGAGCTTTATGCTAAGTTCCGTGCTATCTCACTATATCACATACTATATTATTAATATTCCCAGTTTACAGATGAAGAGCTTGAGGAACAAAGAGGGTAAGTGATTTGTCCACATTATATAACTGCTGCTGTTGTTTTTGAGTGCCTTTGAGTGAACTACTCCTCATAGAGACTCTATGAATGGCTGACATGAACTCTGCCCTATTCTGTGCTATCCTTATTATTTCTGCCACACTTGAGTTCACTATGCCAGTCTATCTTGTTGAGAGCCTTCGCCGCCTTCTCTGACCCACAATGTTATTGACTATTGTAAGGATTAAACTGACCAAGGCAGGAGCTGCCTAAATTAAAAGACTGTAATCTAAAGAATGTCATCAGGGCAAAAGGATACTCTGTTTCATGGATGTGTGTGCTACTTGCATAACCTTAATTTTCCCACTGATGCTGCCTTCTAATATGGATGTTGTTGATGTTGTTATGTGCCGTTGAGTCACCTGAGACTCATAGCGACCCTATGTACAAAAGCTCTAAACACTGCTCTAACCTGTACCAATCTTACTGTCTTTGATATACCTATCCTTGCTACCCCAGTCACTGAGTCAATTCATCTTATTGAGGGTCTTCCTCTCTTGTGCTTTTCCTCCAGCCTCCCAAGGTGAGAAATATTGTAAATAGGAAGGATCAGCAAATAAGATAAGAAATAGTAAGCAATATCTTATCTTGTGGCTCTAGTCAATATGCTTTTCCACTAGTAAGACTTGTAAAAGAAAAGCTGTGAGGACTACAGACTGAGAGGACACTCAGTCATGAGTTCCTCTCACCTTACCTCTTGACTAATGAAGTCTTGAATGGTTCATTCCATTGTCCAGCACTTCTCTGTTTGTTAGAGAAGGGCACATATGGTGACCCTGACATGATATTGGAGCAACAGACCATGGTTCCAAAGACTGACATCTCCTAATAATATTCTCTAAGTATGTGAAATTAAGCATCTCTATCTTTCTGGCTGTACCTTCTCCAAGACATAGTTCTTTGTTCTCTTGGCAGTCAGTGGGATATTCAGTACTCTTCTTCAGCACTAAAACTCAAAGACATTGACTCTTCTGTAATCTTTACTCATTGTCCAAATCTCAGATACATTGCAAATAATTGAAAAGATGATGCTTGGATCAGATATACTTTAGTCTTTAAACTGACACCTTTCTTCATCAGCAATTTGTAGGTACCAAAGTTATTGATTGTGGACCCAAGCAAGATTAAATCATTGACAGTTTCTGTCTCTTCTCCATATCCTGTTGACTCAGTGGTGAGGATTTTTGTTTTCTTGCTGTTGAGATGTGATCCATATTGACAATTGTAGTCTGTGATCTTCTGCAGCAAGTGTTTCAGGTTTTCCTTAGCTTCAGCAAGCAAGATTGTGTCATCTGCATAATGCAGGTTGTTGATGAGTCTTCTTCCAATCCTTATGCCACATTCTTTCTCATATAATACAACTTCTTCAGAGGGATGAGGATGTGCAGGGGGAGGGAGGATTAATCATGGAGTTGTACAGTTTGATGGGTGGGGGGATGATAGAAATTGGAAGAATCTGTTCTGGAAAACAATGTATTAGAATTTTGTAAATATACTAGAATAATAATAAAAAAAGCTTCTCAACTGATTTTCTCAGTATAAAGTTTAAAGGAAACAGCCCTGATACATATCTTTCCTGATTTTTTTTCTTTCTTGATTTTAAATAATGCATTATTTCCTTGCTCGATTCAGACAACAGCTTCCTGCTTTTTATATATGTTTAAAATTAGCATAATTAATTGTTCTGGGGCTCTTATTCTTCTCAATATTTGCCACAATTTGTTATGATCCACATAGTCAAATACTTTTGCATAGTTAATGTCAAATAGATATTCTTCTGGTACTCTCTGCTTTCAGCCAAGATCCATTTACACTGGGAGTGATATCTCCAGTGCCATGGTCTCTTCAAAAGCCAGCCTGAATCTCTGCCAGTTCTTTGTTGATGTATTGCTATAGCCAGTTTTAAATAATCTTCAGCAAAATTTTATTTGCATAAGATATTAATTATACTGTTTGATAATTTCCACTTTCTATTGGATCATCTCAGTTGAGAAATAGGAATAAATATTTCCTTCAGTCTGTTGGCCAGGTAATTGTCTTTCAAATTTCTTGGCACTGCTTATTGAGCAAGTCTACATTCATTTGTTGAAGTGTCATAGGCTTTCCATCAATTCCTGGGACCTTATTTTCCCCAAAGCTTTCAGTGCAGCCTGGACTTCTTCCTTCATTACCATTGTTTCTTGCTCATAATCTGTTTCCTGAAATGGTTCTAAGTCAATTCTTTTTGGTGCAGTTACTCAACATAGCCTTCCCATTATTTTTTTTTAATTGTACTAGTTTATTTATAAAATTTGAATGCATTTATTCCCAGAACAGATTCTTCCAATTTCCCTTACCCCAACTCATAAAATTGTACAACTCCATGCTTTCTAGATCATTCAGGATTTTGCTCATGATACCCTTCAGAATTGCAACTCTAGACTTGATTCAGTTCTTTCAGCTTAAGAAATACTGGGCAAGTTTGCTTCTTTTTGTTTTCTAAATTGTGTTCTTTGCACACATTGTTATGCACATTGTACTTTGCTTTGGCTTCTTAAGCCTCCCTTTGAAATCTTCTGTCCTTCCTCTTCACTTTGCCAATTCTTCCCTTTGTTTTGACCTATCAACTTTTTAGTGTAATTCTCTGAGTTCCTTTGACATTCATTTTGGTCTTCTTCCTCTCTTCTAATTGTAAAGACCTTTTGTTTACTTCATGGATAATATCTTTGGTGCCATTTCATAACTCATTTGGTCTTTGATTATTGGTGTTCAATACCTCAAACCTATTCTTGTGATGGTTTTCAAATTCAGGTGGGATAGACTCAAGTTCATGTTTTTGTTCCTGTGGATTTGTTTTCCTTTTCTTTAGCTTCAATTTGAACTTGCATGTAAGTAGTTCCACAGTCAGAAGCTGGCCTGGTTTTGAATCCTCATATTGAGCTTTTCAAGAATTCTTTCCTCAAATGCAGTAAACTTGATTCATGTACAGACCATCAGGCAAAATCTATATGTATAGTCACTGCTTGTGTGTTGTTTTTGTTTTAAAGGTATTTGCAATAAACAAATTACTGATTGTACAAAATTCAGTCATTCCATTTCTGGTTTCTTCTTTATGATTATACCCATAATTTCTGAGTACTAAGCCTTCTTCTATATTTGTTCCCATTCCAAAGAAGGGTGACCCAACAGAATGTGGAAACTATAGAACAGTATCGTTGATTTCACATGCAAGCAAGATTCTACTGAAGATTATCCAGAAATGACTGGATCAGCACATCAGCAGAGAACTGCCAGAAATCCAGGCTGGATTTAGAAGGGGTCGTGGTACTAGGGATATTATAGCTAATGCTAGATGGATCTTAGCTGAAAGCAGGGAATACCAGAGGAATGTCTATCTGTGTTCACTGATTACTCAAAGGTGTTTGACTGTGTGGGTCATAACAAACTGTGGCTAACTCTGAGAAGAATGGGAATCCCAGAACACTTGATCGTGTTAATGCAAAACCTATACTTTGACCAAGAAGCAGGAGTCAGAACAGAGCAGGGTAACACTGCATGGTTCAAAATTGGGAAGGGCACACATCAGGGATGTGTCCTGTCTCCATACCTTTTCAACCTGTATGAAGAACAGATTATCTGGGAGCCTGGGCTCTGTGAGGAGAAATGTGGCATTAGGATTGGTGGAAGATCTATCAACAATCTGCATTATGCAGATGACACAAACCTGCTTGCTGAAACTGAGGAGGACCTCAAGCACTTGTTGCAGAGGGTCAAGGACTGCAGCCTACAATATGGATTGAGACTCAATATCAAGAAGACCAATATTCTCACCACTGGACCAATTGGCAGCGTCAGGATGGATGGTGAAGAGATTGAGATTGTTCACAGCTTTAGTTTGCTTGACTCCACAGCCAACACCCTTGGCACCAGCAGCCAGGAAATTAAAAGACATATTGCGATGGGAAAGTCTGCTGTTAGGGACCTCTCCAAAGTACTGAAGAGCAATGGTGTCTCTATGGAGACTAAGGTGCATCTGATACAAGCTAAGGTCTTTGCAACCACTTGTTATGCATCAGAAAGCTGGACAATGACTAGGGAGGATAGGAGAATTGATGCCTCTGAGCTGTGGTGCTGGAGAAGAGTATTGAATGTACTATGGGCTGCTAAGAAAACAAATAGGTTTATCCTTGAGAGGGTTAAACCAGGCTACTCCTTGGAGGCAAGGATCCTGAGGCTCCATCTGACATACTTTGGACATGGAAGGAGGGACCGGTCCTTGAAGAAGGACATCATTCTTAGGAGGGTGGAGGGACAGCACAAGAGGGGAAGGCCCTCTATGAGGTGAATTGATTCAGTGACTTGGGTAATCGGGATGGAAATGTCAGAGACAGTGCGATTGGCTCAGGACAGAGCAGAGTTTAGGGCTGTTGTACATAGGGTCGGTATGAGTCGCAAGCAACTCCATGGCACATAACAGCAACAAAGACTTCTTTGTTTCTGACTGTTGCATTCCAGTCATTGATTATTTTAAATAAATCTTTGCTGCATGTTCACCCAATTTCAGCTTGCAGAATTTGACAGAAATTCTTAATTTCCTCATCTTTGGATTTAATTGTTGGTGAGTGTATTTGAATAACAGTTGTATTAATGATATGATATAATGTATTATATGAACATAGATAGTATCTTATCACTTAAAGCATTGTACTTTAGGATAATCTTCAAATGTTCTTTTGACTATAAAAACAACCCCTTTCTTCTTCAGGTTTTCATTACTATCATAGAGGATTATATGATGGATTCAAAGTGGCCAAGGCCAGGCTATGCCAACTCACTAATGCCTAGAATATTGATCTTTATATGGTCCATTTCATTTATTTGTTCCATAAACAATAAGTCTCAATATTGTTTTATCACTTATCTCATTAAGATATTTCTACCAAAGACTTGTTTCACACTCTTTTCCAAACTTCAGTGGCATATTATCTGTTCTTTTATCTGTTTTTCACTTATGTATAGATCTTAGGTCTTTTATAGAACTATATTAGAAGCCATATTTTTATAATCTAGGTCACTGTCATAGTTCGTTGGGAAAAACTTTGTTGGCATTAAGGTGGAACCAACTTCTGGTCAACTCTCCAGTGAGTTTTCATCACATGGGAGGAAATTGTCCGTTTTTTTCCTGAGGAACAGCTGGCTCACTCTAACCACCTGCTTTTGGGTTGGTAGGGGATCTCCTTACCCACTAATGACTAGAGCGCCATCTTTGGGAAAGGTAGATGCTTAATAAATATCAATAAATCAATGTATTGGTAGTGTATTCCATGATTCTATTCTATTTATGCCTTTTCTGCATTATAAAAAAAGATGTTGGGTAAAGGAAATGGGAAAGATCTGGCAGACACCTGGGTAATGGTGGACATAGTCCAGTGGTGGTTAATTTTATAAAACACAGTGTATGGGAATAATTGTATGAAATATAATGTCAATGAAGAAAAGTGGGGGGAAATAAGGTGAAATATTATTTAAAATGGATAACCCTGCAAGACATAATGCTTAGTGAAATATCTTGGTCACAAAAGGACAAATAGACTGACATCGGGTTTGGGGAGAGACTGAGAAAGATGGGATAAATAATGTATACTGCATTGAAACAGATAAGAGAGATAACTGTTTAAAAGAGATATGTGATTAGATGTTTTAGTCATGACAGGAGTCCAGAATGAAGGCTGCATAGTGGAGTGGCCCTGGGGGGGAGGGATTGTAAAACAATGAAAGCATTTTTCCTTTACTTTTCAAAAAGAAGAGTATACTGGGGGGAGGCATGGGTAGGGAGAAAAGTGCAACAATCAATGAATGGAAATTCAAAATTTCTGTACATTTTCATTAAAATCAATAATAATAAAAAGAAATAAAAATTAACAACTAAAAAATTACACAAATGATGAGAGTCAATAGAAAATGTTTAATAAATAAAGACTACAAATAAATTATTATTAGCAAAAAAAATTCTATTATGGTTTTTAAATAGGATCAAACATGAGTGAAAAAAAATGGACATGAACTCATAGTAAGATTGGTTCACAAAAGCATGTGATAGAGTCTTGTTAAAGTTGCTGAAAATAAGCCACAAGTGTAACAGTGAGTCAAGGGAAACAGTAAGATATGATCATTTACTTAGAGTAATAGAATTGTTCATGAGTTGAAAACAGGGAAGTTATTTAAGTCACGCGGCTCACTTATTCCTGGCACTGGGATTTGGAGCTCTGATGTCCTAGAGGTAAGAAGCTGTACTCTCATCTTAAATGAACACCACTGTTCGAATCCACCAGCTGTGGAAGAAGCATGGACAATCTCCTTCTGTGCAATTCACTGCCTGTCTCTGAAAATCCACTGTGTGGTCACCTGTGAATCAGTTCTGACAGGATGGCTCATAACAGCAAGAATATAAATTTGGGAGACATGTTTCTAGGATGTCTTCTTAAGGAGGAGTGGCAAATAATATCCTAAACAACATATTTAGAGTCCAAAAGATGTGAGTTAATGAAAAAAACCACACTTGACCTTGATGCTGACCTCTCAAGAGTGATAGGTAAGATTCATAGGATAGAACTGCTAGTAGAGGTAATGGGCTTATTTAAGGAAGTGGTGGAGACGATCATACATTATTCAAGTGATAACACTGTTGAGCTATTTCTTGTAATTTGTAGACGGCACGATGACATATTTCAAAACTCTTCTTTCTCTTCTCTTCTTTCTTTAAATAGAAAGAGCAATTCAGTATTGTAGTAGGTTTCTCCAGAGTCTGGCAAGTCATTAACTACATAGGGGTCCTTGTTACAATCCTTCCACACAATGGGAGGAATGATAAATATTATCACAATGGGATTATACATGTCTTTCATAAGAAAACTGTAACTACAGGTGTTGTGGTCAGCAATTGTTGAAGGTAGTAATACATCTGTCTACCTATATTCATATATATGTCATACATTTACACAAATAATATACATATTGTGCATTTTTGTATACAGCTCAACCACTGTATTTTATTTTCATAAGTGTAAAACATAAATTGTATTTACCTATTCTTGACTTCAAGTTCAATTTTGTTTTTTCTTCCAGTGGTTTTAATATCAGGTCCTAATCTTGGAGGCTGTTAATGTGGATGTTTCCTTCTCAGCAAGTGACCCTCACAGCTTACCTTCCCATTTCTAAAACAGCCCCTGTCTCAGCAAGAATTCTTCCTTGGTCTACAATCTGATTTCCCCAGTGCAGGACAAAATGAGTTTTCCTCTCTAGAAACAGCTCCCTTTAGGGAGATTGGATTCAGGCTCGAAAGTGCCCCCAGTCCATGTGTTTCAGCCTGGAGAGGCCACTCAGCCTAGCCAGGAGAGGCTGGCACTGCCCAGCTGAGTGCATCCCACCCCACCATGCAGCTGAACAGAGACCAGACTCTTCCAATTAACATGGAAACTAAATACTCAGAGTGGGAGCTCCAGGGGCCCCTTTTCCCTCACTAGGACAGTAACATAACTGAATTCACTGTCATAGAGTTGAAATTGACCCATAGTTGGTCCTATTGTAGTTTGTCAGAAACTGTAAATTGTCTCTCATTCTCTTGGAGATGCTGGTGAATTAGAACTGCCAGGTGCATTGACTTTGAGTTAGCAATGTAACTTCCTGTGGACTATCTAACTGAGGCTCCTTTACTTGGCAAGGAGGGCCTAACTTTGGCACAGGGTTTCCTGAATTTGCACCCTCTTGCTGCCGGCTGCATGGCCCTGCAGTACCTAGGTGGGCATAGATAATAGCCTTAATTTTCTGCTAGACCAGTTCATGTGGCAGTCTATGGTATAGTCCCCCTCCTGACACCTTGTTCCTATCACTGGCCTGACATATTTAGGTGCAAATCCATTACAAGGAACTCTTCTACTCTTGGACACCCCTGGAACAGCCCCTGAACAAATATACAGGGTTTTATTTTATTAATGTTAATGAACATTTACAAAGATTTTGGATTTCCATTCATGCATTGTTGCAGTCTTTTCTCTACCTCCCCCCAGTTCATCCCTCTCCTTCCCCGCCCCCTTGAAAGTCTGTTTTAATTGTCCCATTGCCACAGTGCTTGTCAAAACCAGTTCTGATTAATCTCCTTGGTCAGTGTGTCCTTTGCCATTCCCTATCACATATTAGCAAGAGCCTATGGTCATGAAAGAAGAAGTTCAGGCTGCTTTGAAGGAAATGGCAAAAAATAAGGCTCCAGAAATAGATGGTATACCAGTTGACATATTTCAGCTAACAGATGCTGCCCTGGATGTGCTCACCAAGTTGTGGCAAGAAATCTGGAAAACAACCACTTGGCCAACTGA
>NW_006399858.1:10607865-10625555 GCF_000299155.1 Elephantulus edwardii
TGGAGATTGATTTTGGAATTTAGATGCACTGTTATCAATTGTGCTTAGCCATACATGTTCATATCCTTGAAGATGTATCATGGGGGTGTTGCATCCTAGAAGACATAAATTTAACTAACACGTTTTTTAACGTACATGAGTCAAAAATTAAAAGCAATAGTATTCATAGAGCTTCTATGAGTGGGCCAAATCAAGTTACAGAGGGAAGGTAGTTCTTAAAATAAAAGTCTTATTGACTAGCACTTTGTCTATTATAGTATAAAGGCTAGGAACCACAAAATTTAGAGGCCCAACTCTGTTATGTATTGTTCTTAAGTCCTGGAGCAAATTCAATCTACCACTGGGTTGTTTTACAGCTCTGAAGTCTGCATGCAAGGCAGAAGTGAAGTAAGGAACTGTTTATGAGGTTTTCCGTCAATTCCAACAACTAAGAAATAGTGAGAAGAGTTGGGACCTCAGAAGGCTTTTAGGACCAAATAGCAGGCTTTTGTGTCCAGGAGAAAATGAATATACTTGCCAGTAATGTTAATGCTCACCCATGGCTCTTCTGGGAGGATCTGAATCATTGAAGCATCCTCCTTTGTTTCCAGCTGGGAGTTGGGGTCTGTCAGTCCAAATACACAGCTTTAATTGTTTACTTTCTGATTATCAGGGTACTACCAAGTCTTCTAGACAATGCCCGGTGCATTTCTTATGTAAATATGAGCAAAAGTAACATTTTTAAGAGTATTGAATGAGCATAAGAAAGGTCGAAATTTGCTACTGAAATGGTAGGAGATATGATGCATGGATGGGTGACATAATTTTGTCATTAGCACCAACTGTTTGTGCATATGCGTTTTATTTAAATGGATATGGGATTTGTGAATATTTAACTTTTTCCCAGTGCTACTTCCTGTCCATAAGAATCCAAACATGACCTTGAGTTTATCCCATCCTAATTAAAATATCATATCAAAAATATGATGCATTGAACATTAATGGTAGAAGATCAAATGAATTGTGGCATGATATCAAGTATACCATCCATGAAGATGCAAAACGTCATTACAAAGACTGGGGAGAAAGAAAACACCAAAATGAATGTCAGAAGAGATTCATAACATTGCACAGAACAAATAGGCAAAAATAAAGGGAAGAAGTATAAAAATAAAGGGATGAACAGAAAATGTCAAAAAGCATCTTGAGAAGACAAAGCAAAATATTATAACAAAATCTTTTATAAGCTGGAGATAGAGAATCAAAGGCAAGAACACACTTGGCATTTCTCAGATGAAAGAACTGAAAACAAATTCAAGCCACAAGTTGCAATACTGGAAGAGTCTATGGACAGAACCTTGAATGATGTAGGAAATATCTCTACCAAAAAGAGTTGGTTGATACTGCTGTATTTCAGGAAGTGTGATTAAGGTCCAACAATAATGATGAAAGAGGTTCAAGCTACACTGAAGGCATTGACAGAAAATAAGACCTCAGGAATTGATGGAATACCAATTGGGATATTTCTACAAACAGATGCAATCCTGAGTCTGTTCACTAGTGTATGTCAAGAAATTTGGAAGACAGCTATCTGGCCAGCTGACAGGAAGAGATTTATATTTGTTCCTATTCTCAAAAGCGATCATCAAACAAAATGTGAAAGTTTTAGAACAATATCATTAGTATCACATACAAGGGGAATATTGCTCAAGAATATTGAAAAACAACTGGAACAATACATTACCAGGGAATTGCCAGAAATACAAGTTGGATTCAAAGAGGCTATGATATCATTGTTGATGTCAGGTGGATCTTGGCTAGAAGGAGAAGATACCAGAAAGATGTTTCCCTGCATTTTATTATCTATGAAAAGACATTTGTGTGGATCATAGCAAAGTGTGAGTAAAATTGAGAGAATGGGAATCCTAGAACACTTCATCGTGCTCTTGGACAACCTATACATAGAACAAGAAGCTGTTGGGTGAATAAAGCAAGGTTTAAAATAAGGAAACATGACCATCAGTTTGTATACTTCCTTTTTCCATAACTGTTCAAACTGTATTCTGAACAAATCATTCAACAAGCTCAACTTAGATGAATATCCATATATTGCCAAAAGAACAAACAATTCTGTTTTGGACGAAGTACAACCAGGGTGCTCCTAGAAGCAAAGATGGTGAATCCTGGTCTCACATACTTTGGGCCCTTGGTCAAGAGAGTTGAGTTCTTGGAAGAAGACATTGTGTTGGTAAAGGTGGAGGGTCAGAAAAAGAAAGGATGTGGTTTGACACAGTGACTGTACCACTGGGCTCCAGTATATCAGAGCTCTTGAGGAAGGTGCAGGGTAGGGCAAGCTGCAGATCTATTGTATTTAGGATAACTTTGAGTTGCAGGTGACTCAGCGGCACTTAACAATAATTTCATAAAATTTTTCACAGCATATTGTGTCACTTTATAACTCAGTTCTCTTCTCACTCAAGCCCTAGTACTTTTAGTCAGATCATTGTCACTTATGTTGGTTATTCTGCCTTTGAAATAATTAGACATATTTCATTAAAACAAAGGAACTTCTTAACAAATTATTCTTTAAGAGTAAATAAGAGATGGTGTGGGTTTTGTTTTTTTGTTTATTTGTTTGTCTGTTTTTGTGCTGACATAAAAAACCCTTTAATCTCTACCTGGTATTTATTAGCAAAAAGGACAATACCTATTCAAATAGATTCTCCAGAGGAGAAATTCTATTTTATCATATTTTTCATTAAGTTAAAAGTCCATGAAAATCTGAAAACACTGGGAACTGTGACAATAACCCCTAATTTTTATTCTTCATCAGACTCTTGGGAAGCAAATATTGTGGATAATTGCATACACTTTGTGAAACAGTTTCAGAACTGCACGAGTTTCTGGATTAATTTTTCAAGCAATACTGAGTGATTTTGTGGTAAACAACAACAAGTGTTTTTGTGCTGTCTCACAGTCTTTGATGAATCTCATCAGCCTATGCCAGTGTTCAAACTCTTTGCCTTAGTTGTATAGATCTATAGTACTTTAAAAAATATCATTGGTTTGCATATAATCATTCATATACATCATATTTTTCATATGTAGTTCGTGTTTTATACAATCACTGGTATACATTTACATATTATTTTTATAAGATTAACTACCATTTTTCCATGCCCATAATCAGCTTGTTTTTTCAAGGCCTCATTAAATATTTCCTGTTACTTCACTCCCCTTATTTAGATGCTGCGAGGTGCTGCCACAAGTCAGTTCTGATTCTTAGTAACCTTAGGGTCGCTAAGAAGGTAGCACAGCTTGAACCAGCATCATTCTTGCAATCAATCATTATTTTATTTGAGCTCATGGCTGCAGTCAAACTCTCTCTCTCTATCATATTTTGAGTGCTTTTCAATCTGAAGGACTCCTGCTCCTGTACTGCATCGGGAAAGCTTCCACTGGCAGCCAAAAGGTTTTCACTGACATGGTTTTTCAGAGGCACATTAGAGATCCTTCTTCCCAATCTGTCGGAGTGTGAACTTTCCACCATGGGTGAGCTTGCTGGTATTTGAGATACTAATGGCACTATTTCTGGTATCACAGCAAGATATGAACCATTATAGATGAGCAATTATTGTTGATGTTAGGTCTAATGGGGTCAATTTCAACTCGTATCGACTCTATGAATAAATGTATCTGAACCATGAGGATGGAAGAGCCATCCTCATCATCTCTGACACACTTGATTGAGCCAATTGTTACAATCACTGTGTCAATATAAATTGTAGAAGATCTTCTCTGCGGACACTCTACTTTTCTGAGTATGATGTTGTTTTCCAAAGTCTTGCTCTTCCTATCAACGTGTCCAAAATATGTAAGATAAAATTTTCATCACCCTTTCGTCTAAGAAGCACTCTAACTGCACCCTGTTCAAGATATATTTTTAATATCTGTTAGTCTTCTCTATCACTACAACTCAAGTGCACAAATTATTCTATCATTTTTATTCTCTCTCCAGCTCTTAGCTGCATAGCAAATAATTGAAAAGACCATAGTTTGACTCAGGTGCACCTTAGTCTTTAAACTGATATCCTTGCTGTTCAGCTCTTTGGAAAGGTCATTGAATGAAGACTTTCCCAGTGCAACTCATCTTTTGATTTCATAACTGATGGTACCAACATTGTTGATTGTGGATCCAAGTAAAATGAAATAATTGACAATTTGTAACTTTTTTGCACCTATTTTAATGTTGCTTATTGAGGATTTGTTTTCTTGATATTGCAATGTAATCGATACTGAAGGCTATCTTTTTTGATCTTTTACAACAAGCACTTCAAGTCTTCCAAACTTTCAGCATCTGCATAATGTAGGCTGTTGATGAGTCTTCCTCTGATCCAGATGCCACTTTCTTCTTAAAAGAATTTAGCTCAAACTATTTATTCAACACACAGATTGAAGATGTATGGACACAGAATACAACCCTGACATGCACCTTCTTGATTTTAAATCATGCAAGGTTCCCTTTCTCTGGACAATGGCTTCTTGGTCTCAGTATAGGTTTCATATGCACAATTAAGTTGTTCTGCTTTCTCATTCTTCTCAATGTTGTGTTGAGGGATGAGTGGTAATGCTAGTTAAAAGCTACTAAAAATAATGAAAATTAATTAAGCATTTATTAAAATACTGGAAGCCAATTAACACTCTTGTGACCTGTGTAGCATGTAGTTGTTAATTGTTGATTGCCTTCGAGTTGAGCATGACTCATAGTGATCCCATGAACAAAAGGCCTGAAGCCCCTCTGCAACTATCGACATTTATAAAGTTTCATAGAATTTCCAGAGGCATGTTGTTTAGGAAGTGGATGCCACTCTTACCCAAATTTATAGCATTCAGGTTTGTTGGGAAGCTTCTATCCCACTTTCAGTGTGTGCTGCCATCTTGTGGAAGACTGTATAATTGGGAATCTGAATAAAGGCCTCCCAACATCTTCAGAACCAAAGGTCCCTAGGCCCGTTGTATATCTTAGCTCTGGTGGCCTAATGGTAAGGAGCTGAATTGCCAGCCCAAAAGCAAGTGGTAGTTCAAACCCACCAGCTGCTCCTAGTGAGAAAGATGGGTGCTCTCCTCCTGTGCAATTTACAGTCTGTGACAACTCATTGTAGGGTCAGTTATGAGTCAGTTCCAACTTGACAGCACACAGTAACAGCCGTATGAAAGGGAGCTGCAGTGGTGTAATCCACAGTGAATTGTACAGCTAACCCCCCAAATCATGTATCTACGGTAGTTTGAATTCACCAGCAGCTTCTCAAGGAAAAAGATCAGCCTCAGAAACCCAATCTTGGAGCTATAAGCAATGTCATAGCAGTGAGTATAGATTTTTAATTGTACCATAATAAATAGTTCCTCAAAGAAATCCACTAAAAATGCCTTCTGTGTTGTTAAAGGTTTATTGTTCAAAATGGCATGTCTAGTGATTGACTAACTTTGTCATTTGGATGGGAGGGGATATACAAATAGGGTGTGTTAGCCTTTCTGCAAGAGGACTGGCTGGTTTTGTCAATCCACAGGGAGATTGGCTGGTCTTTCCATTAAACTGAGTGGATCCAGCAGCTGAATAGGAGAATCTCATCACCAGTAAAGAAGAAGCAAGAGAAGCAGTGCATCCTTCAGGGCCAGAGATTGTTGTGACAGTTGAGACCGGACCCTATAGAAGCCGAGCCACAGCAGAGAAGCAGAGACATGACATGAGACAGGGCTGATCTTGGGACTGCTACCTTGTGCACAACCAGAGCGAAGAGCTTTTGCCCAAGTTTGTTTAACCACTGGATGGGGATGGAGGAAGAGCCATAATTGGCAGGACTAAGTTTGTAACAAGACCCTAAAGCCACGGTTAGCTGAATGTTGAGATGCCTGTGAGCACAAGTCAGCAGCTCTTTTGCCTGACTGACTGTATTCCACTTCTGACCTGAATTATAGCCTTTTGATGAACTTAATATAGTTCTGTGTGTCCTGTGAGCTATTTCAAAGAGCTCTGGACCCAGAAAAGAAGTAGGATTGGTGTTGAGATGAGTAGAAAGAGGTGTGGGAGCATGGGGAACATGTCTGATCTATGAGAATTGGTTTTGTTCCCCTTTGTGTAGTTGGTAGAGGTCAGTTATGGCTGTCTCCACATGGCCCTTACTCTTTCCACATCTTCCATCAAAAATGAACAAACAAACAAACAAACAAAACTCACTTTGGATGAACAACTTTAGAACAATATCTCATAGACAAGCATTTTACCTAAATGAGCAGAAGAAAAGTCCCTACCTAATTGTAGAGCTAACAGATTCAGTGTTGGCCCTGCCTTCCCATTTAGAGCAGGGGACATGATGTCCCCTTACCATTCCCTCACATACTTCATCTCCTTCCACCCCCCCAATCACTTTTCTTCCTCCAGCTATCCAAATATGATGTCTCAGGCATTTGGCCACTACTGTTTGCTTCTTATTGCCCTACTCCCCAGTGATGTTGGTGTTCTATGCATGTCCAGGGCAAAGCAAGGGCTATACAGGAGAGCAGACCAGCTGGGGTCTATTGGGGTGTACTGATCTTCTAGGCTAGAATGATCCAACCGAGTGTGGAAATTATTGACCAATGTCACTAATATTACAAACAAACAAAATTCTGCTGAAGATTATCCAAAAACATTGGGACCAAACAGTGGATAGAGAACTACTAGAAATACAAGCTGGTTTTAGAGGAGGCCCTGGAACTAGGGACGTCCTAGCCAATGTCAGTGGCTGAGAACACAGAATACCAGAAGAAGGTCTGCCTGTGTTTCATTGACTATGCAAATGCACCAAGTTTCTTCTTAAAGGCTAAGATTTTGAAGCTCTGGCTCACACGGCCAGGAGAGACTGATCCATGGAGAAGGATATCATGCTTGGAAGAGTGGAGGGAGAGTGCAGATGAGGACGACCCTGTAGGACACGGATTGATATAGTAACTGGTACAATGAGGGTAGGTGTATCAGAATCAGTGAGACTGGCTCAGGATAGGGCAGGCTTCGGAGATGTTGTATATAGAGTCATAGGTGACTTGATGACACATAACAACAACAGCAACAACATGCAATGGCATACAAGACTGTGTGAATCAAGCAAATTGGCTAACTTTGAGAAGAATGAGAATCACAGAACACCTGATTATGCTCATGTTTAATCTACATGTGGACCAGGAAGCAGTGGTCAGAACAGGGCAAGGAAACACTTCATGTTTCAAAAGCGGGAATGGAGTACATCAAAGATGTATCTTGTCTCCAGACTTTTTCAATCTGTATGAAGAACTGATCAGTCAAAAGGATTGACTTTATGTGGAGGAATGTGGCATCAGAAGTGGACTTAACCTGTGTTTTGCAGATAACACAACCTTGTTTGCTGCAAATGAGGAGGACCTGAAGTGTTTGTTGCAGGACTGCAGTCTTCAACATGGATTGAAACTCAACATCAAGAAAACAAAGATTCTCACAATTGGGCCATTGGCAGCACCATGATAGATGGAGGGGAGATTGAGATTGTTAATAATTTCAATTTGCTTGATTCCACAATCAACATTTGCCACCAGGACCCAGGAAATCAAAAGATGAATTGCATTAGGAAAATCTGATCTCTCCAGAGACCTTCCAAGAGTGTAAAAGAGAAAAGATGTTAGCCTGCAGACTAAGGTGCACCTGATCCAGGCCATGGTCTTTGTAATCACTTGCTATGCATCAGAGAGCTGGACAACGATTAAGGATGACAGAAGGATTGAAGCCTTTAAGTTGTGTTGGAGAAGAATTTTGAACATTCCTAGAACTACTAAAAGAACAAATAGGTTTGTCCTAGAGAGGATGAAATCAAGTTGCTCCTTAGATGCAAGAATTTTGAAGCTCCAATCTTTGGAGAAGGACATTGTGCTTGGAAGGATGGAGGGACAATGCAAGAAGGGAAGACCCTGGATGAGATGGATTGACACAGTAACTGGGATAACGGGGTCAAGTGTGTCTGAAACAGTGAGACTGGTGCAGGATAGGTCAGGGTTCAGAGCTATTGTGGAGTGTCACTATGAGTCACAAGTGACTCTATGGCACATAACAACAACAACAACATTAAACAACTTTCATGATTTAAAAAAAAATCAAAGCAGAAAATAATTCATTCTTGAGATCCACTTTACCCTAAACTGAAAATGAGCGCAAGACAAAAGATTACAATAATTTATGTCAATATGATTTTTATGAAATTATTTATTTATACATTGTTGCTATCAGAGCACATTGCCACACCTACTTGGAAAGCATCAGAATATCTAAAGCACAAAAGCTAGTTATTATCAAATTGACTCCAACTCCTAGCAGCCCCACCCATCGAACATCAGCGTAGAATTTTGCTGATAGTGTTTTCAGTGTCTTATTGGTCAGAAGTGCACCGTGGTGTCTCTGGGTTAACTCCAGCCTTCAACCTGTCACTTCTCAGAAAATGCATGCAAATATACTTTGCACCACGGAGGAACTCCATTATGATATTCATAGCATCACAGAATGCCACCGAGCCTATGCCAGAAGCAGCTCTGGTGACTTAGTGCATAGTGTGTTTGACTGTTCAAACCCACCCCCTGCTCCATGGGATAAAGATGAACTGTCTCCCTCCCATAAAAAAATTGAAGGTCACTATGAGTCAAAATATGTGAACCACATTGATGCCTGTCCATTATCTCTACTAACAGTTCTCCTCTCCCTTATGGCCCTGCCCTAGGCTGGGTTGGATGACAGATCTAACCTCGTTGCTGTTTCTCATGTGAATAGTGCTAAGTTCTGTCCCTTGAAATTGTGGACTACGTGTGTGTGTGTGTGTGTGTGTGTGTGTGTGTGTGCAAGTTCATGGTGCACATGCTAATGTGCTTGCATTTTGAGTAGTAACTGCCATTGTTGGTTCATTATTTTTTTACTGAGCACTGTGATACACATTTTATACACACCCTGTTAATTGTTATAATAATTCTGTGTGGTAGATATTATTATACTAATTTAGAAATGAGACAACTTGACCTCAAAAAGGATTAATTAACCTGCCATCTCACAACAAACAGCTGGCTAGCATGCTGGGACTGGGATACTTGAACCTCTGCCTCCAAAGCATATAGACTCAGCTATTGAGCTTGCTTTTCCTATCTTTTTATGTTTTAACCAAACTGCTGGTATTTGAATTCATTGTGCTAAAATCTGACATCCCCAGATGTAGTTCAGAGCTGAACATTTAGAGTTGCCACATATAAAGAAGCTGTTAACATCCCATATGATCCTTTGTGTATGGAAGTTTTCACCTCCTTTTCCAGCTGTCTGCAATCCTGGGATCTTTTTTTGGTGGGGTTCCCCCCCCCCCTTTGTTGCCCTTGCAGACTCTGAGAATGAAAGTCTGTGAAGTGTGTACACCACTCCTCACTCAGGGTTCTGGGCTGTGCTCCCCCGTGAGCTGCAGCTCTGGAACCCAGGCCTCATTCCTGTGCCTTTGGGATTCTCAATGAGATGGATGCACTCTCTTGCTGACAAATCTGCTACAGTTGTTGTTATGTGTCCTGAAGTCAATTCTGACTCCCAGGAACCCTAACCTATCTGCAACAGGACAATACACTGCCTAGTGCTGCACTGTCCTCACAATCTCTGCAGCTTAAAAAGCAATGTCTTCTCTTTGTTTTGTAATAAACAGCAGATGAATTCACAGAAACTAAGTCACAGCTGCCCTAGAGTCAGTGCTCATAGAGCCATTGTCACTTTCTGGGACTATCTCTTCTCAAGATCGACAGTGTGGGTGGGTATCAGGTAACTCTGAGTTAATAATACAAGACTGAGCATTAGGGAGGGCTTTTTCACTGAGTAAATAAAAAGAAAGATAATCTACATACACCAATACAATAATGAATCCATGGCAAACTGAGTCTAAGTAAAAAGGACTTCATAAGAACAGTTACATTCCTTCCTCACACAGGCTCATCTCTTTTTTAAGTGTTAACCATAACTTTTATCAGGCTGTTGTTGTTAGGTGCTGTTGCATCAGGTATGACCTACAGGGATCCTATGGTCAACAGACAGGAACCCTGTCTTATTCTGTGCCATGGGAGGAGATGTGTAGTCTTTCAGGGATTCTAAAGGTTCAAGGTTCAAACTCACCAGTTGCTCTGTGCCAGAAGGATGGACATCTCTTCCCATGTCATTTACTGCCTCTGCAAATCCCTTGAAGGGTCAGCTATGAGTCATTTCTGACTTAAAGGCACAACAAAAACAGGTGGTTTTTTTGTCAGCTTTTCTTTCAGCCATAATTCCCAAGTATTTTCCTTTATGGTTTTGCATGTCACATGATTCATGTCACACTATCCATCACACGGTCTTCACTATTACGTGCTATGCATCACAGAATTGGATAAAGACTATAAGGAGGATAAAAGAAAAATTGATGCCTTTGAGTTGTGGTGCTGGAGAAGAGTCTTGAACATACGACGGACTGCCAAGAAAACAAACAGGCCTGTCTTGGAGAGGGTGAAACTAAGTCTTTCCTTGGAGGCTAAGATTTTGAAGCTCTGTTTTATGTACCTTGGGCACATGGCCAAGAGGGACTAATCTTGAAGAAGGAAATCATGTTGGAAGGATGGAGGGACAGAACATGAGAGGAAGACCCTGGATGAGATGGATTGACACAGTAACTAGGACAATGGGGGCAGGTGTGTTAGAGTTAGTGTGACTGGCTCAGGACAGGGCAGGCGTCAGAGCTATTGTATGTAGTGTCGCTATGAGTCAGAGGCAACTTGAAGGCACATAACAACAACCATCACCATGACATTTGGAATTACAGTGCAACTTCTTACCAAAGCTGCCTAAAAGTACCTGGAGTTTTAAATGTATTTTTTTTTAAATTTTGAATTTTTGCAGAGGATAAGTAAAGAACCAAAATGCCATGAAATGTAAGCATGGGGGGAAAAAAAGTTGGATCTTCAAGATTTCAGATACTAAGTGTATGTGTTTGTAATGTGCCTCAATTTCCTTCACTGCCCTGATGCATTTTTTTTACACAAAATAATATTGAGTTTTATTGAAAAGGTTACAAATAGGCTTTTCCAATTTTCATTTCCTCTGTAGTATGAAAGCAAGGCACCTTTTAGCAATGACAGATTCTTTATACTTTATATAGTTTTCATTTTAAAAGAGGAGAAATTTCAAGGAACCAAAGACATATCCATAGCTATTTGACACCGTAAAAGACTAAAACTTTCAAGGAAATAAACATCAAAGCAAATAATCACAATTATTGTGATGGAATGGCATCTGTGTTACTTCCTAAGCCTAAGTCAACATTAGAATACACAAGATTCTTCACAATGAAATACACACTTGAATATGTTAGTGAATGCTGCCTAAGAAAATATATTATCTTATGTAAACAATGAAATTATTACACTGAGTCAATTTAATACTGATAATTCTATTAGTGCATATATAATTCACACACAAAATTATCCAACACTTTAGTGATATATAACTTTTAGTCATTATTTAATTCAAAATTCAATCAACACTCACACATAAAATTCTGCTAATAATGTCTATTTTTAGGCAGTCATCAGAACAGAGCAAGAAAAAAGAACATTGTTCAAAATCAGAAAAGGACTGTTTCAGGGTTGTGTCTTGTCTCTATACCTTTCCAATCTGTATGCAGGACAGATCACTTGGGAGATTAAATTTTATGAGGAGGAATATGTTATCAGGATTGGAGGAAGATTCATCACCAATCTGTGTTTGTAGGGGATACAACTTTACTTGCTGAAACTGAGGAAGGCTTGAAGCATTAGCTGCAGAGGGTCAAAGACTGTGGTCTGCAATATGGATTGAAGCTCACCATCAGGAAAATGAAGGTTTTCACCATTGGGCCAATTGGCAGCTTTATGATAGATGCAAAAGAGATTGAGATTGTTTACAGTTTCACCTTGGTCGATTCCACAATTAACACTCTGGGCACCAGCAGTCAGGAAATAAAAAGACAAATTGCATTAGAAAAATCAGTTGTCAGGGACCTCTCTAGAGTGCTAAAGAATGGGGATGTCAGTCTAGAGACTAAGACACCTGATCCAGGCCATCCTCTTCTCAATTATTTGCTATGTATCAATGAGCAGGACAATGACCAAAGGTGATAAAAGAAGAATTGATACCTTTGGGTTGTGGGGCTGGAGAAGAATATTGAACACACCTTGAACTTCCAAGAGAACTAACAGGTAGTTGTAGAGAGGGTCAAACTAAGCTGCTCTGTGAAAGCAAGTATTTTGAAGCTCTGTCTTACATACTTTGGGTGTGTAGCCAGGAGAAACTAGCCTTTGGAGAAGGATATCATCCTGGAAGGGTCAAGAAACAGAGCAAGATTGGAAAACCCCAGATAAGATGGATTGACACAATAACTGGGGTAATGAGGGTGGGAGTGTCAGAGACAGTGAGATCGGCTCAGGATACAGCAGGGTTCAGAGCTATTGTGCATTGGGTTGCACAGAACAACAACAACATTCTATTTTGTACCAGTGGTCTGGAATTAGGAGACTTACTGCACTGGGAAATTCTGCAGTCAAGAACTTCTCCAAGTTATTGAGGCACTGGATGATGGGTGAGAAAGACAGAAGAAAAATTGATGCCTTGACCTGTGGTGTTGAAGAAGAGTACTGAATCCTTCATAGACTGCAAAAAAACCCAAATAAATATATTTTGGAGAAAGTGCAGTCAGAGTGCTCCTTGGAGGCAAAGATAACAAAGCTTCATCTCACATACTTCAGGCATGTTGCTGAGAGAGGTTATTCCTTGGAGAAGGATATCATGTTGGAAAGGTGGAAGGTCAGCAAAAGAGATGAAGATTCTGAGCCAGTTGCTTTTACACACTGGTGACTACAATGGGCTCTGGAATGTTAAATATTGTGAAGATACCACAGCATAGGACAGGGTTCGTATCTGTTGTGCATAAGGTAGCTATAGGTTGTAATCAACACAAGAGCCCCTAACAACAATGTAATTCTTGTTGTTATTGTGTACTGTTGATTAGAACCAAACCGTAGCTGACCCTCTGGTAGATATTCAGAGGCAGTTAATCATAAGGGAGGAGATTGTCCATCTTCTCTTATTGCGTAGCTGGTGAATTAGAACTACTGGCTTTTGAAATTGCAGCAGTAGTTTCTTGCCACTAGGCCACCAGTGTTCCATACAATTACAGTCTGCTATTCAGGGAACTCTGGTGGCCTAATGCTAAGTAGCTGCACTGTCAACTCAAAGATATGTAGTTCAAATCCACCAGCTGCTTCATGGAGAAAGATGGGCAGTATCCTCTGGGGGATTTGCTGCCTCTGAAAACTCACTGGTGGGTCAGCTGTGAGTCACCTAACAGGAAAGGTTCTAGTATGAGTGTTTCAATGACATGTAACAACAACAGTATAATATAGTTTTTAAGACTTTTTTGTTTTATTTTATTTTTCTTTCCTAACATTGGCATTTTTGAAAATTTTCAGATTGTTTCTCTTGAAGATTGTCCATTGTTTTGGATTGGTTAGACATGGATTAAACAAAGTAGCGTTTTCTACTTCTACTACTTGAGATAAAGTTCTAGTGATAAAGCTTAATGATAAGGAGTTGGGTTGCCAACCCAAAGGGACATGGTTTGAGTCTACCAGCTGCTCCATGGAAGAGGGATGGGAAATCCCCTGCTATGTAATTTACTACCTCTGAAAAGCTGCTGGAAGGTCAGCTCTGAGTTGGTTCCAAATTGGTTGTGTGTAACAACAACAACTTGAAATGTTTTCTGCCTTTATGCTGAGTTTATGTAGTACTTATATGTTGCTTAGGGATATCTGATTTTTCTCTTCCTAATATTATTTCCTGCTGCTTGAAAGCAGGAGTGACATCCACTTCCTAAGCAACATGCCTCTGGAAACTCTATGAACTTCGATAAATGACTATAGTTATAGAAAGGCTTCAGGACTTTAGTTCTCTTAGGGACTCTGTGAGTTGTGCTCAACTTGAAGGCAATCAACAACAATAGAACTATTATTTCAGATTTTGTCTAGCCAACTGCAAAGCCTTACACTTCTTGTGATAGATTTAGAAGAAATTATCCCAGCCCTAATGCTGAACCAAGGAGCCCTGCTTGTACAACAGTTAAGTGTCCAAAACTTTTAATTGAAAGGACAGTAGTTCAAACTCTTCAGCTTCTATATGTGAGGAAGACATTGCAGAACACCTTCATGAAGCTACACAGCCTGGAATTCCTTTTACTTTGTCCTATAGGACTGTAATGAGTAAGCATCAACTTGAAGGCATCAGGTTGTTTTTGTTTGTTTATAAAGCATGAACCCGGAGGACAGCTTTATTCCAACACTCTGACTATGAAAAGTGATCATAGAAGGAATAGATATATGACCCCAAATGAACCGTTACCCTTCCTAAGAGGGAATTCTCGCAGTCTAGTTCATAGGGAGTTTGACTGCTAAAACGGAGGCCAGCCTTTCTTATGCTTCAAATATTACAGTGGTCCCACAGGAGAAAAGGGGGCAATCTCTTTCTACTCACAAGCTCAGAAACTCAATGTGGAGGTGTGTGCACTGTATGTGTTCAGTTATAAATTGGTTTTGGCTTGATGACAATGAGTTTTGAGTTTGAGTTTCCTAATGATACTGTAATAAGAATACTGCCTAGGTTGTTGTTATGTACAATTAAGTTGGAAAACACTCACAGATGACCCTCCAGCAGGTTTACAGAGATAGTAAATCACACGAAAGGGATTGTCCATCTTTCTCCTAAAGATCAGCTAGCAGATTAGATCTGTGCACCTTTGAGTTGGGGGTGCAACTCCTTACCATTAAGCCACATATGTTGTTCTTATGGCCACTGAATAGAATATGACTCATAGTGACCTTATGAACAACCAATCAGAGCCCTGTCCTGTGCTGTACCTTCCTCATCATTTCCGACATATTGAACCCATCACTGCAGTCACTATGTCAAGTCATTCCATCAAGTATTCCTCTCTTTAATTTACCTTTTTTTCTGATGTTAAACCTTTCCCAGCATAAACCCTCAATCTTTCTAAAGACTAACCTCTCCTAACAACTTGCCCCAAGAATGTAGGATGGAGTTTCACCATCTTTGCCTCCAAGGAGCAACCTAGTTGCATTTTTTCCAAGACAGACTTATTTTTTTTTCTTTTGAGATATTTAGTATTCTCGGTCATGCCACAACTAGGAGGCATTGGTTCTTCTGCCATCCAACTTTCACATGCATATGAAACAATTGAAAATACCATGACTTGGATCAGGCACATCTTAGTCTTTAAAGTGACACTACAGCTCTTTAGCACTTTGAAGAGATCCTTGACAGCAACTTTCCCCAAATGCAACAAATATTTTGATTTCTTGACTGTTGTTACCATAGATATTGATCTTGGATCCAAGTAAAATGAAATAGTTGACAACGTCAAAGTTTTCTCCATCTATCATGATAGTGCCTATTGCTCCAGTGGTGAATATTTTTGGGTTTTTTTATGTTGAGATGTAACCCAAATAGAAAGCTGATCTTCTGCAGCAAGAGTTTTAAGCAATTTTTATTTTCTGCAAATAGTACTGTGTCATCTGCATAACACAAATTGTTGACGAGTCTTCCTCCAATTGTAATGCCACATTCATATAGTGTATCTTCTTTAATTATTTGCTCAGCAAACAGATTAAGTATCTAGAAAGAATACAATCCTGAAAACACACCTTTACTAATTTTAAACTATACACATGCATTCAGTTAAATGTTCTGGGATTCCCATTCTTACCAAAGATAATAATTTATTATGATACATAGAGTAATTGTTAACAGCTTTAGTTTGCTTGGCGCCACAGTCAACACTCTTGGCACTAGCAGCCAGAAAATTAAAAGACATATCATGATGGGAAAGTCAGCTGTTAGGGACCTCTCTAAAGTACTCAAGAGCAACAGTGTCTCTCGGGAGACTAATATGTGCCTGATACAGGCCATGGCCTTGCAATCACTTGTTATGCATCATAGAGCTGGGCAATGACTAGGGAGGATAGAAGGAGAATTGACGCCTTTGAGCTGTGATGCTGGAGAAGAGTATTGAATATACCATGGACTGCTAAGAAAAAGAACAGTTTCATCCTGGAGAGGGTTAAACTGGACTGCTACTTGGAGGCAAGGATTCAGAAGCTTCCTCTGACATACTTTGGACATGTTGCAGGGAGGGACCAGTCCTTGGAGAGGGATGTCATGCATGCTTGAAAGGACGGAGGGACACCTTAGAAGAGGAAGATCTTCTATAAGGTGGATTGTTTCAGTGACTGGAGTAATGGGGGGGATGGTGTCAGAGAGAGTGAGACTGACACAGGACAGAGCAGGGTTTAGGGCTGTTGTACATAGGGTCACTATGAGTCGCAGGCGACTCGACACATTAACAACAACAACAACAACAGTCAAATGCTTTTACGTAGCTAATAAAAGGCAAATAAACTTCTGTGTTCTCTGCTTTTAACCAAGATCCATCCTACAATACCAATAATATCCCTCATACCACAACTTCTTCTGAATTTAGTTTTGGCAGTTATTTTTTAATGTATTGTTCCAGTAATTTTTAAAAAATGATCTTCAATATATTACTTGTATGTAGAATAACAGAAAGGGCAACTGAGGTGGAGCTTTCAAGTATGGAAAAACAAAGGAGGAAGAACAGTTGTAAGCAGACACTAGTGATTGGGACATGGAAAGTGAGAACCATGAATGTAGGAAAATTAGATACTGTTAAGGAAGAAATGGAACGCATAAATATTGACATACTAGGCATTGGTGAGATGAGATGTACTGGTACAGGTCATTTTGAGTCAGATGATCATATGATATATTACTCTGGAGATGAAAAGGTGAGGAAAAACGGAGTTGCTTTCATAGTTAAGAAAGTAATTTCTAGATCCATCTTGAAGTACAATATTGTGAGTGACAGGATAATATCCATAATCATACAAGGAAAGCCAGTGAATACAACTATCATTCAGATATATGCACCAACAACCAGAGCCAAAAAGAGGAAATAGAAGACTTTTATCAACTTTTACAGTTGGAGATCGATCGAACATGTAATCAAGATGCATTGATAATAATGGGTGACTGGAATTCAGAAGTCGGGAACATAGAAGAAGATTCAGTAGCTGGAAAACATGGACTCGGTGACAGAAATGGAGCTGGAGAGAGAATAATTGAATTTTGCACAATCGATGACTTATTCACTACAAATACATTTTTAAGAGACATAAACACAGGTTATATACATGGATTTCATCTGATGGTATTCATAGGAATCAGATTGATTACATCTGCAGAAAGAACTGCTGGAGGAGCTCAATATCAGCTGTGAAAACTAGGCCAGGAGGTGATTGTGGAACAGACCACCAACTACTCATATTCAAGTTCAAGCTGAAGCTGAGGAAAATGAAACCAAATCCATGGGAACCAAAATACGACTTTGAGTCTATTCCACCTGAATTTCAGAACCATCTCAGGAACAGGTTTGAGGCCTTGAACACTAATGAGCGAAGACCAGATGAGCTGTGGGACGATATCAAAAGTATCATCCAGGAAGAGTGCAAACGGTCATTGCAAAGACAGAAGAGGAAGCGAAGAC
>NW_006399858.1:10626539-10627746 GCF_000299155.1 Elephantulus edwardii
GCCAGGGATGTGTCCTATCTCCATACCTTTTCAACCTGTATGCAGAGCAGATTATCTGAGAGGCTTGGCTCTACGAGGGGAAGTGAGGTGTCAGGATTGGTGGAAGATTCAACAATCTGTGCTATGCAGATGAACCCTGCTTGCTGAAACTGAGGAGGACCTGAAGCACTTGCTGCAGAGGGTCAAGGACCGCAGCCTCCAATATGGATTGAGGCTCAATGTCAAGAAGACAAAGATTCTCACCACTGGACCAATTGGCAGCATCAGGATGGATGATGAAGGGATTGAGATTGTTCACAGCTTTAGTTTGCTAGGCTCCACAGGCAACACTCTATACCAGCAGCCAGGAAATTAAAAGGCATATTGTGATGGGAAAGACTGCTCTTAGGGACCTCTCCAAAGTACTGAAGAGCAATGGTGTCTCTCTGGAGACTAAGGTGCATCTGATACATGCCATGGTCTTTGCTATCACTTTTTATGCATCAGAGTGTTGGACAATGACCAGGGAAGATAGAAGGAGAATTGATGCCTTTGAGCTGTGCTGCTGGAGAAGAGTGTTGAGGGTACCACGGACTGTTAAGAAAACAGATTCATCCTGGGAAGGGGTAAACTGGGCAGTTCCTTGGAGGCAAAGATTCTGAGGCTCCATCTAACGTACTTTGGACATGTTGTAAGGACAGACCGGTCTTTGGAGAGGGACATCATGCTTGGTAGGGTAAAGGTACAGCACAAGATGGGAAGGCCCTCTATGAGGTGGATTGATTCAATGACTGGGGTAATTGGGATGGGCATGTCAGAGACAGTACGATTGGCACAGGACAGAGCAGAGTTTAGGGCTGTTGTATACAGGGTCACTATGAGTCGCAAGTGACTCGACAGCACATAATAACAACAACATGCAATAAGAATGATATTATTCAGTAATTTCTACATTACGTTGGATCACTTTTCTTTTTATTTTAATGGGAACAAGACCCTTAGACCCTATGAGGAGAAATGTGGAATCAAGATCGGTGGACGATTTATCAACAGTCTGCTTTATGCAAGTGACACAACCCTGCTTGTTGAAACTGAAGAGGACCTGAAACACCTGCTGCAGAGGGTCAAGGACTGTAGCCTACAATATGGATTGAGGCTCAATGTCAAGAAGACAAAGATTCTCACCACTGGACCAATTGGCAGCATCAGGATGGATGGTGACGAGATT
>NW_006399858.1:10628136-10633279 GCF_000299155.1 Elephantulus edwardii
GGTTCCTTGGAGGCAAGGATTCTGAGGCTCTGTCTAACATACTTTGGACATGTTGTGAGGAGAGACCGGTCCTTGGAGAAGGACATCATGCTTGGTAGGGTGGAGGGACAGCGCAGGAGGAGAAGGCCCTCTGTGAGGTGGATTGATTCAGTGACGGATAATTGGGATGGGAGTGTCAGAACAGTGCGAATGGCACAGGACAGAGCAGAGTTTAGGGCTGTTGTACTTAGGGTCGCTATGAGTTGCCAGCGACTTGATGGCACATAACAACAACAACAATGGGAACAAATATGAGCCTTTTCCAGTTAGTTGGCCATATAACTCTTTTGCAAATTCCTTGGAATAGACCAATAAGTCACGGTTGCATCTGTCTGTTTAAATACCTTGATTGATATTCTTTTTTTAAAATTTAATTTTAATACTTTTAATGAACATTTACAGAGTTTTTTGATTTCCATTCCTTCATTTTTGCACTTTTCTCCCAGTTCACCCCTCTCCCCCTCAGTTTGCTCCTCTCTTTAAAAAGTAAAAGAAAAATTCCTCCACTGATATACAATCCCCAACCTCAACCCCAAGTGCACTCCACTGTGCACCCTTAATTCTGGACTCTTGTGATAACAATAATACCCTATCATATATTGCCTGGTATTCTTTCAGTTCTGGGCTTTTGATTTTGGTGTCAATGCCTTCAGTGCTGCTTGGTCTTCTTTCTTCAGTACTGCTGATCGTATACTACTTCCTGAAATGGTTCAGTATGCAGCAATTCTTTCTGGGGCAATGCCTCTGTGTATTATTTCTATCATCCTTTGGTGCTTTCTACATCATTCAAGATTTCGTCCTTAGAATCCTTCAGTATTGTTACTTGCGGTTTGATTTTGTTCTTCAGTTCTTTCAACTTGAGAAATGTTCAACACATTCTTATCTTTTGGTGTTCTAAGCACAGTTCTTAGCACATTTTGTTATAGTATTTTATTTTTTTATTCTGGAGCTGCCCTTTGAAGTTTTCTGTTTAACTCTCTTACGTCAGCATTTTCCCAGCCTTCATGTTGGTCTATCTCCATTCTAACAGAGTTTCATGGTGTTTTCTGACATCCATCATAATCTTTTCTTTCTTCCTAAACTTTGCGATGACTTTATACTTTCTTCATGAATAATGTCCTTGATGTCTTCCTAAAACTCATCAGATCTTCGGTCATTAGTTTTCAATGCATAGAATTCCTTCTTTCTTGAAACTGTTTTAAATTTATGTGGGCTATACTCAAAGCCATATTTTGTTCTCTTGGATTTGTTTTACTTTTATTTAGCTTCAATTTGAACTTGCACTTTAGTTATTGGTAATATCTGTTCTACAGTCAGGCTCTGGTCTCATTTTGACTGCTGACGTCAAGCTTGTCCGTCAAGTCTTTCCAGAGATGTAATCAATCTGATTCCTGTAGTCTATCAGTTGAGGTGCGCTTGTAGAATTGCCATTTATATTTTTTAAAAACCCTATTTGCATTGAAATCATTGTACAAAATTCTATCATCATATCTTTAACCTCCTTTCCTCATTTCTGTCACTCAGGTAAATTCCTATTTGTTTTTAACTTTTTCATTCTAGACATTAAGATGCTTTTGCATCTTAATTGTGTTTTGCCTAAACAATGTATGGCAAGAAAGAGCTTGTGGTGATGAAGGAAGAAGCTGCTCTGAAAAAATTGGCAAAAAACAAGGCCCTAGGAAGCGACAGCATACCAATTGACATATTTCAACAAACAGACACTGCCCTGGATGCACTTGTCAAGTTGTGCCAAGAAATCTGGAGGACAACCACTGAGCTGGTTGGAAGAGATCAATATTTATTCCAATTCCAAATAAAGGTGACCTCACAAAGTGCAGAAATCATTGAACAATATCATTAATATCACATACAAACAAGATTCTATTGAAAATGATCCAAAAATGACTAGAATAGCATATCAACAGAAAAATGCCATATATGCAGGTTGGGTTTAGAGGAGGCTCTGGTACTAGGGATATTATAGCTAATGCTAGATGGATCTTGACCGAAAGCAGGGAGTATTAGAGGAATGTCTATCAGTGTTTCACTAACTATACAAAGGCATTTGACTATGTGGATCACAGCAAACTATGACTAACTCTGAGAAGAATAGGAATCCCAGAACACTTGATTGTGCTTATGTGAAACCTATACTTGGACCAGGAGGCAGTTGTCAGAACAGAGCAAGGAAACAATTCATGGTTTAAAATCGGGAAGGGTATACACCTATATCCATATTTTTTTTCAATCTATATGCAGAACAGATAATCCAGGAGGCTGGGCTCAATGAGAAGGAATGTGGCATCAGGATTGGAGGAAGACTCATTACTAACCTGCATTATGCAGATGATACAACTGTGCATGCTGAAACTGAGGAGGACCTGAAGTGCTTGCTGGAGTAGGTCAAATACTGCAGTTTTTAATGTGGATTGAAGCTCACATCAAGAAAACAGTGATTTTATGACTGGGCTGATTGTCATCATCCTGATAGACTGTGAAGAGATTGAGATTGTTGACAGCTTTAGTTTGATGGCTCCACAATCAACACTCTGAGTATCAACAACCAGGAAATCAAAAGATGAACTGCATTGGGAAAGTCTTCTGTCAAATACTTCTTCAGAGTACTGAAGAGCAATGATGTCAGTCTGGAGACCAAGGTGCGACTGATCGAGGATATAGTCTTTGCAATTACTTGCTATTTATCAGAAAGTTGGACAATGGCTAGGAATGATAGAAGGAGAATTGATGCCTTTGAGCTGTGGTGCTGGAGAAGAGTATTGAATCATGTCATGCATGGATTGCTTGGAGAACAAACAGGGTTATTCTAGAGAGGGTGAAACCAGGTTGCTCCTTGGAGGCAAGGAACCTGAAGCTTTGTCTGAAGTACCTTGGGCATTTTGCAAGAAATGAGTAATCCTTGGAGAGGGATAACATGCTTGGAAGGGTGGAAGGATAGTGTAAGAGAGGAAACCCTGGATGAGATGGATTGACTCAGTGGCTGGGGATATGGAGATGGGTGTGTCAGAGACAATAAGCTTGGCACAAGATAAAGCAGCATTAATGGTTGTTGTACATTGAGTCTCTATGAGTTGCAAACAACTCCACAGCACATAACAATAACAACAACAACTGCATGTTGGACCAATTTCAGACTGCAAAAGTTTATAGAAGTCCTCAATTTTCTTCATCTTTAGGTATAGTAATTGGTGCATATTTTTGAATACTAGTTCTATTAACAGAATTTCCTTCTATGACACTGAATAGCATCTAACAACTGACAGTAATATAGTTCTCCATAGATCTGGAAATGCTCCTTTTGAAAATGGATGCTACACCATTCCTTTTCAATTTATCATTTCTGGAGTAATAGATCATATGATTGACCCTTTTAAAAATGGTCAATATGAATCCATCTAAACTCACTCATGCTTAGAATGGTGATCTTTATGCATTCCATTTCATTTTTATACATTCTCGTTTCTCTAGTTTATGCTTCATATATTCCATATTCTAATTATTAATGGATACTTGCAGCTATTTCTCCTCATTTTGTGAATGTTGTCCAACGTGGGGGACTCCTCTTTAGCTTATTTCTAACAATGTGACTTATTTCAGAAACGGCTGGCCAGTCAAGCCTCTTAACTCTGTCTCAGTCTGAAAGCTTTGCTGAAATTTGTCTACCATCGGTTACAATGCTAATATTTGAAATATCAATCAGATAGCTTCCAGCATCACAACAGGATGAAAAGTCATCCAGTATAGCAAACTGACAGTCAAGTGCTTTACCTGGCTGGATAACAAACTATAAACAAGCAAGAGTGAACGTACACAAACCACCAAGAAGCAGCATCACAGCACCATATACGTCCTGTGAAGTGCTGCCCAAACCAGTGACTCAGTCACTGAGGAAACCATGGAGAACTGAGTTGTACTTTTAGACTATTAGTACTTTGATTCCTTACTTCATAATTTTTATATTGTGTCATATCTTAATTTTCTTTCCTTAAAACAGGAGTTACACTTTTGCCCATGTGAAGGTTAAGATGTGAGAATAAGTTGAACAATTTATAGGAACATTTAAAATTTCTTAAAGAAAAAATCTCATAGTCAATATATTTTTCTTATTTAACATTATCTCTTTGGTATCTCTTTGGAGACTAAGTTGCGTCTGATACAGGCCATGGTCTTCGCAATCACCTGTTATGCATCAGAGAGTTGGACAATGACCAAGGAAGATAGAAGGAGAATTGATGCCTTTGAGATGTGGTGCTGGAGAAGAGTATTGAGAATACCATGGACTGCTAGGAAAACAAACAGATTTGTTCTGCAAAGGGTTAAACCGGGTGGCTCCTTGGAGGCAAGGATTCTGAGGCTCTGTCTAACATACTTTGGACATGTTGTGAGGAGAGACTGGTCCTTGGAGAGGGACATCATGCTTGGGAGGGTGGAGGGACAGCACAGGAGAGGAAGGGCCTCTATGAGGTGGATTGATTCAGTGACTGGGATAATTGGGATGGGAGTGTCAGAGACAGTGTAATTGGCACAGGACAGAGCGGAGTTTAGGGTTGTTGTACATAGGGTCGCTATGAATCACAGGCGACTCGACGGCACATAACAACAACAACAACAACGTTATCTGTGATGGTGCTTTTAAAAGTATGCACCTCAGGAAAGTAATGATATAAATACCTAGAAATATAAGTTCCCTGCTTGCTTGGGGGTAGGTGTGTCAGAGACAATAAGATTGGCAAGGGATAGAGCAGCGTTTAGGGCTGTTGTACACAGGGTTGCTATGAGTCAATCATAGGTTATTCGATGGAACATAACAACAACAACATATGAAAAGTATAAAATAGATGGGAATGATGGATGCATGACATTCCAGTGTTCACCCACATGTTCGTTAGCACAGGAAGCTAAAGCAAGCAGGGAACTTATATTTCTAGGTATTTATATCATTACTTTCCTGAGGTGCATACTTTTAAAAGCACCATCACAGATAACGTTGTTGTTGTTGTTGTTATGTGCCGTCGAGTCGCCTGTGACTCATAGCGACCCTATGTACAACAGCCCTAAACTCTGCTCTGTCCTGTGCCAATCGCAC
>NW_006399858.1:10633595-10634132 GCF_000299155.1 Elephantulus edwardii
CTCAGCATTTCTTAAACTCAAGGATCTGAAGAACAAATTCAAACCTCAAGTTGCTATAATCAAGGATGCTTTAGGAAGACTATTAAATGATCCAGGAAGTAGTAAAAGAAGGTGGAAAGAATATACTGAGTCACTGTATCGAAAGGAATTGGCAGACACAGGAGAATTTCATGAAACAACACATGAGCAAGAGCTTTTGGTGATGAAAGAAGAAATTTAGGCTGCTTTGAAGTAAATAGCAAAAAAAATAAGGCCCCAGGAATAGATGATATACCAATTGACATATTTCAGCTAATAGATGCTGCCCTGAATGTGCCCACCAAGTTGTGCCAAGAAATCTGGAGGACAACCACTTGGTCAACTGACTGGAAGAGATCTACATTTATTCCCATTCCAAAGAAGGGTGACCCAACAGCGTGTGGAAACTGTAGAATAATATCATTGATTTCACATGCAAGCAAGATTCTACTGAAGATTATCCAAAAATGACTGGAACAGCACATCAGCAGAGAATTTCCAGAAGTCCAGGCTGGGTTT
>NW_006399858.1:10634232-10660147 GCF_000299155.1 Elephantulus edwardii
CTATGTACAACAGCCCTAAACTCTGCTCTGTCCTGTGCCAATCGCACTGTCTCTGACACTCCCATCCCAATTATCCCAGTCACTGAGTCAATCCATCTCATTGAGGGTCTTTCTCTCCTACGCTGTCCCTCCACCCTCCCAAGCATGATGTCCCTCTCCAAGGACTGATCCTGCCTTACAACATGTCCAAAGTATGTCAGACTGAGCTTCAGAATATAGACAGCTTAATAAAAATTTTTAGATCCAACTTCTGAGGACATAGGTAATTTGAACTGGCATAGATAATTTTGTTGTAAAAATAGGTGTAGGCGTGTTTGGTTTATAAATAAAAAAGTAACATTTGAAACTGAGCAGTGTTTGCAACAAATGAGTGGAAAAATTCTACTAAGTGTACTAACTTGCAAAGAAAGATGATCAATTTAGCACATATTTTAAGTTTAATGAGCTTGATTTAGAACCAGAATCTGCTAAAATACATGAATCTTGAAAAGTATAATCCACTGCTAGTGAGTCAGTTCTGACTTATATTGTTGTTGTTATGTGCCAATTTGTCATAGTCCGTTATTCATAGCAACCCTAAGCACAACAACTCTGAACCCTGTCCTATTCTGAGCTAGTCTCACTGTCTCCCTTATACCTACTCCCATGACCCCAGTTACTGAATCAGTCCATCTTATTCAGGGTCTTCTTCTTTTACACTTTCCCTCCACCTTTTCAACTATGATGTCCTTCTTTGAGTATTGGTCCCTCCTGGCAAAATGCCCAAAATATTTGAGATGGAACTTGTCTCCAAGGAGCAACTTGGCTTCACTATTTCCAGGACCACTCTGTTTGTTCTCCCAGCAGTCTGTGGTATTTTCATTACTCTTTTCCAGCATCACAACTCAAAGGCATCCCTTCTGTCATCCTTAGTCATTGTACAGCTTTCTGATGCATAGCAGGTAATTATGAAGACAATGGCCTGGATCAGGCACACCTTAGTAGCCTCCCTTTAGCAAGTTTCTAAGTCTGTAAGTTTCTACTAGAGGAGACTTCCCATCTTTTTTATTGAGGATGCTGTTTTATCTGAACCACCACACTTTTGTTGGCAACACAGTGCATTATGCACTCTGGTCATCCGGCCTGTTTTTCTTTTTCTTTTTTTGTGGTTTTTTAAATTAATTCCAATGAACATTTACAGAGATTTTGGATTTCTATTCATTCATTGTTGCACTTTTCTCCCCGTCCTCCAACCCCCAGTTCGCTCTTCTCTTTGAAAAGTAAAAGTTCCTTCATTGGTATACAATCCCCCCGTACCCCCTCACCCCCACCAGTTGTTATATGCTGTGGAGGTGACTATGACTCATGACAACAGATTGGAACCTTACTCTATCCTGTGCCAACCTCAGGATTTCCCATACGCACAAGTCCATTGTTGCAGGAACTGTGCCAATCCATCTGGTTGAGAATCTTTCTGTCTTTTTCTCATCCTCCACCTTTCCTAGAATAATATAGTTTTTCAAAAGCAAGCCCATCTCATATCATGCCCAAAGTATATGCGGTGATGTTTCACCATGTTTGTCTTGAGGAAGCGCCCTCGGTACACTTCCTCTGAGCCAGATTTGTTTATTCTCTTTACAATCTGTGGGATATTTAATATTCTTCTCCAACACCATAATTCAAAGTTATAGATTCTTCCTGTCATCCTTATTTATTGTCCAGTTTTTAGAGGCAGAGAAAGTACCTGAAAATATCATGGATTCAAGTACACCTTAGTCTTTAAATGGACGTTGTTGCTCTTTGGCACTTTTCAAGAAGTCATTGACAGCAGATTTTAGAGATCATTTAATTTCTAACACTCACATGTTAACTTATTGTTAACTTATTAACTTATTATTAACTCACATGCCAATTTATTGGTAACTCACTTTTCAAAACCCTGGGAGGTCTTTTCTTTTTCTTCTTAAAAAGAACACCAGATGCACATTTGTTTCAGAAATAATTTGTTGTCATTCAGAAAACCAGAAATTTTTTAAGATAGAGGTAACCAATATTCATTCTTGCTGCCTTAGACACTAATGCAATTTTGAAGGATCAATTTTAAAGGATCTAGTTGATTTTTTGGAAGGAGGAGTGGCATCCACTTCCATGATAGCTTGCCTCTGGAGACCCTATGAACCTGGAGAGAGGATGAAAGGTACCAAAGAGTCGAGGACACTCCTTCATAGGGTCGCTATGAGTAGCGACGGCACTTAACAGCAACAACAACAACAGTTGATTTTTGTTCCTCTAGACACAGCCTCCCTTGAGGGATTCAGTGTTTTTTGTGCTGTAACACCTCCCTGGAGGCCCCGTATGGAGCATACATTTAACCTACTTGGCTTCAAACAGGAAGGTTTGAGGTTTGGCTCATCCAGAGGTGCTTAAGCGGGAAGGCCCAGTGATTCTACTTTCGAAAACCCTACATGGTATGGTTCTACTGACACAGAAGGGTCACCATGAGTTAGAATCGACTTGACAGTAACTGGCTTACTGTTTCTTCCAGAAACTTCTCTGAAAGTGAGGGCAGCTTTGCTCTCCCTGCAGGCTTATCTTGCTGCCATTAAATTAAAATGAGTCAAGACTGGGACCCTAGGCTCCCTATATTGATCAAGAAGTAGAGCTGAACTGGATTTACTACCTACCATAACTCCTTCCTTTAACTGTCATAAGACACACAGTTCTCACTGATCAATGAGTGCACAGCCTTCTGAGTGGCCTCAGTGTGAAAAAAGGATAGATATTCTTCTAATTTTGCAAAAGGAACAGAAAAGCTGAAGCTCTTTTCCTCCACAGACAACAATGAATGCATATTAAATGAGCTATGATTGTGTGCTAAATGCAATGCACAAATAAGCAAACCAGAGTTAGCTTTTTCAGAGCCTTTAAGAGTCTTGAGATACTAAAAATATCTTGTCAACCCAGAGCACCAAGCTGTCAAGCTGGAAACATTAAGTATTACTGAAAAAGAATTCGGAGTAGGTTGGTGGAGAAACATTGAAATTCATTGTGAATCTCATTTTTAAGAATGAGGAGGCAGCTATAACATTGATGTGTGTTTATCCTAAATGAAAAGAATGAATGAATTACTCTCCTGCTGTAGGACACACAACGCAGTGAGATTTTTGCACATTATGGGGTTTTTTGCCTTTTGCTTTTTAGGCATCTTATCTGTGGTTGTTTTGTCAAACAGGTCTATATCATTAGAAAAAGCTTAGCAGAAAAAAAAAGAAAAACACATCTTATGTTTACATACCATAGACAAATACTCTTAAATATGAAAACATCTCAAAATGTTTTGCAGAGCTTGACAATTTTTTTGAAACATTCCCATTTGAAAGTACTTATAGTAATGAACTGCTAGTCAGAACGGAAACTGAAAGATTTGAAAAAAAACCCAAAACTAAACATGTAAGGGAAAAGCAGGAATGATCATGACTGAAGAAGAGGATTCTCCACTGGGGAGTCCATTGGCATTCAATTGTTGGATTTAATTACCCCTTGTGTGATTCAGTCATTATTTATGAGCTTCTTTTTCTTAAAGGGCTGAGGGCTCTGCTTGCCAATGTTATGGCAAGTGAGAAGGCAGAGTTATTCATCAAGGGTGTGTGTGTGAGAATACATTGGTCCACACTCCTCACATATATTCTATTGGAGCTCATCAGCTGCCAAAAGGATGCAGAGTTCTCCCTTTGAAGGTAAAGCACCAAAGGGGCTTCCACACTGAGCGGGATTTGGCCGCATCGGTGCTCCTGCATTATTTAGGTAGCCTGTTTGTTGCATGCTGTAGAGTCAGAACTGACTTATAGCAGACCCTCCAGTGGGTTTTCAGAGGTAGTAAATCACTCCGGAAGAGAAATTGCCCATCAGGGAGTTCAACTAGAGTCACTAAGATGTACTCAGTAAATACTCAATAAAAATCACTTTCATAGGATAATTTACAGCAGTTTCTGGGTAATGGCATCTCTGTCACTGGCACGGAGGAAATGAATTCTAGAAATCAGCTCATTTTAGCTATTGTAGGTATTTAATATGCAAGTAATTTCCCCCTTGTCTATTCATTTTAAACTTTCCCTCTTTCCAGTTTGAATAAACCACTCTATTGAGCATTTTCCTTGTTGAATTAGGATGTTGGTTTGAAACGCAAAAGTAACCAAAGACATCCCATTAGTTTCTATATGGATGGAATGAAAGCAAGACTAACAGTAAAAACAAAATCATATAGATTCAGTTTACCATTTCACCAACACCATCTTAAATAGTTAAGACAAAACTAATCAGCACTGTTGATTTGTAACATGTCATTAAAGAAATTGCTCATATTAGTAGTCAAACTTGGTTCTCTCTAAGCTAAGGTTACAATTTACTACAATATAGATTTTTTTAATCTTAAATAATATGATTTCAGTTGGAATAAATGATAAATTGATAGTTGAAATATCTTAATTAACATAGCATCTATAATGAAATTTGATTATTATTATTATTTTTTTTTACCTTTCACATGAGGTTGCTGTTGTTGTTGATTGCCATTGAGTTGATCAAGATTCATAATAACCCTATGAACAAAAGGCCTGAAGACCCCCTACAACTAACGGCATTTATCAAAGTTCATAGGGTTTCTGGAGGCATGTGGTTAAAGAAGTGGATGAACCACTGTTATACACTATCCTATCATATACATTTATTTGTTTTATTCTGATGTTGGTGAATGTTTAGATTATTTCCAATTTTTTCAACACTGTGAACAAGCTTTTATTCTAGAGTAAGGGAGCTTTAGTGGCTCAGTAGTAAAGAGTTGCACTGCCAACCTAAAGGCTTACAATTAGAATCCATCAGCTGCTCCACAGGAGAAAGATGAGCAGTCTCATCCCATGTGATTTACAGCCTCTGAAACCCACTGGAGGGTCAGCTATGAGTCAGTTCCTACTCAACAACAACTAGAGGACATATCTAGAACTGGAATTGCTCAGTATGGGGGTTATGTTTTTAAGAACATATTGTGAGTACAGATGTTGATGTTATGAAACAAAATGTGTTGAAAGAAAAATTATTTTGCTTTGTAAGATTTTACTGAAGTCACAATATTTTAAGAAAGGGAAAAACCCCAAACATGAGGCATGTGCAATCTCACTTTGATCCAAACACCCGAAGACTATGAATGAGCAGAGATTGTAAAGGAGATATTCACAAACCTGGACTTTTAGAGATGGTTACCCATCTCTGCCCTGGAAAGGAGGTCATCAAAGGCAGAATGATAAAAGTGGAAGATGGTTTATTTTTTTTGTCAGAGCAGTTAGAACTTTGAGTTTCATGCTCATCACCTGAGCTTTTCAAGGAAAAGGCCAACGGCAACCCCAACAGAGGGTTATCTACATCACCAGGAGTAAAAGATTTCTGAGCAAAGATGAGAAGTTCTTTGCTGTGACTACAGAGTGAAGAGAATCATCCTGTTAGAAGCTGTCAGGACTTAGGAAAGATGAACACCAGATATGAGCCATGTGTGAGAGAGCTGGGAGCTGGCCTTGGGCTGTCTTTGGCCAAATTGGAGACAATTACTTGGAAAGACCAAGAGATATTAACAGAAGGAAGCATGGTAACACATTTATGTGGCCAGAAAAAAACACTTGCAAGTGATCATCTAGAGATGCGTTTATCTGAACCAAATCATTGCTGATGAGCACTGTTGTTGTTGTTGTTGTTATGTGCTGTTGTGTTGCTTGCGACTCATAGCCATCCTATGTACAACAGCCCTAAACTCTGCTCTGTCATGTGCCAATCGCACTGTCTCTGAAACTCCCAACCCAATTATCCCAGTCACTGAATCAATCCACCTCATAGAGGGCCTTCCCCTCCTGCGCTGTCCCTCCACCCTACCAAGCATGATGTCCCTCTCCAAGGACTGGTCCCTCCTCACAACATGTCCAAAGTATGTTAGATGGAGCCTCAGAATCCTTGCCTCTAAGGAGCCACCCGGTTTAACCCTTTCCAGGAAGAATCTGTTTGTTTTCTTAGCAGTCCGTGGTATTCTCAATACTCTTCTCCAGCATGACAAAATTCTCTTGTGAGTTCACAAAAGCACCATGAAAAAAAAAATTAACTTAATTACTTGTAGACCAGAGTGGCTGGTGTCTTCTCTTCATAGTACTAGTCAAGTGAAGGCTGGCTTTAACAAACAAATTTTTTTTGAAGGAGAATTGATGCCTTTGAGCTGTGGTGCTGGAGAAGAGTATTGAGAGTACCATGGACTGCTAAGAAAACAAACAGATTCATCCTAGAGAGGGTTAAATTAGGCTGCTCCTTGGAGGCAAGGATTCTGAGGCTCTGCCTAACATACTTTGGACATGTTGTAAGGAGGCACCAGTCCTTGGAGAGGTACACCATGCTTGGTAGGGTGGAGAGACAGCACAGGAGGGGAAGGCCCTCTATGAGGTGAATTCATTGAAGTGGATTGACTTGGGTAATCAGGATGGGAATGTCAGAGACAGTGCGATTGGCATATGACAGAGCAGAGTTTAGGGCTGTTGTACATAGAGTCACTATGAGCCTCAAGCCACTCGACAGCACATGACAACTACAACAACAACAACAACAACAACAACAACAAACAATTTAGGAGACTAGGTGCTGGCTCTAGGGAAAGACCTCATCTCTCTGTTCGTTCTAGAAGAAGGTCTTTGTCTCCATTAGTGTCTGTAGCCTTGGCGTTCCTTGGATCTCTCCATATGTCTTGGTCTTCTGTTATCTGATGAGCTTCCCAACACAGGGATTTTAATCCAAAGTTTATGCTCTACTTCTGGCTCTTCTGTTTTAGTGATGCTGAGATCCCCTGCTCACTGTTAGCCTCTTTATCCTTTGATCTCTTAGAAGACAAATGGTGGTGTATGCCACACTCTAGGGAAGCTTCTCTTTTATCAGATAGGGGCTTTGGCCTAATTAAATGTGCTACATCTTACTCTGATCCTATTGTAACCAGTAGACTGATCACATCTCAAATTACATAATGACGAATGATGAAATCATCACATGTAATCATGCTTCATTAATATAACATCATTACTTTACTCTTTGTTGTCCAGATGGATCCAACTCATAAAAAGGTTTTCTTAGATTGTAAATTACATAAAAGGAGATTGCCATCTTTCTCCCTCAGGGATGCTGATGGGTTTGTACCACCAGGCAGGCATCACTTTAAGGTTAATAGAACAGCTCCCTGTGGACTATGCCATCGGAATTCCATATAACACAATTGAGTTTAATATTTACCACGTACAGGACAATTATTTTTTCCTAAGATTTGTGTCCTAGTCAAATTAACATGTGTCTTTTTAGAAGACACAATTAAGTATAAAATTCCTCCAAAAATTCAAAGCTATTCAATAGCTTCTTCTGGTGGGCATAGTTCAATGGTGATTAATTTTATAAAACACAATGAATAAGAATGACTGTATTTAACACAATGTGAGAGAGGGATGAGAAGGATAATGTGAAACACAATGTATACAAACTTTGTATGCAAACCGATTTAAAAGAAAAAATTATAAAAGAAAAAAATTATAAACAACTGTTCATCTTTTAACTACACACTGAACAGCTCATAACTGTTAATTGTTTAGACTATTCTCTTTATGTGTGAAATGAAAAGATACTTAGTAATGATTTTGTCTTTTTGTTAGTAGGCTAAGAGTTGCACTGTCAATCCAAAGGCAGATGGCTGAAATCTACCAGCTATTCTGCAGAAGAAAGATGGGCTATCTCTGTCAGTGTGATTTATAGTCTTTGAAATCCACTATAGGCTCAGCTAACAGATCTGATTTGACAGCAATGAAAAATAGAGTATTATAAACTCAAACTCATTGCAGTTGATTTGGAATCTATGTGAAGCAGAAACGCCAGCGGGGCTTCAGAGGCTATAAAAGGCAAACGAGGAGATTGTCCATCTTCCCACCCTCCCCCACCCCTGCCACCAAAATCAGCTGGTGGCTTTGAATCACCTACTTGTGGGTTGACAGCACAGCTTCTTATCCAGTAGACCACCATAATGCCTTAGTCAATACTGTATTAGTCAAATTTATGGACACCCTTTTATCATCCTGCAATATGTAATTTCACTTAACACTTTGCATCCATTTTTTGTTTTGCTCACGTACATCCTCTAGTGATACTTTCAGAAAAAGTCCATGAATGATGAGATCTTAATCTTCATACCTTTGTGGGGGGCATATCATCATTCATCATAATTCTTCTTCAATAAAAGTACATATTAATTTTATCTGTTGTTATCTGAGATATTCCTCATCTAGTATCTAATAGTCATTAACTAGGTTCCTGTATAATTATAAAATAAAACTAAAATAAGGTTAATAAAATTTCATACTGTTACTTTTTCCAGAGATAATAGAGGTTTTAATATAAAGACAAACTTTTAAATAAGAGTACAAAAATGTTATTTTTGCATTACACTTGGTTCTATTTATGTTTAATCTTTGAAAATTATTAGTTCTATTTTCTGAAGTTGTCTGTCAATTATCTGTAAAAAATTCCATAGAGATGATAAAAAAGTTAAATAAAACTAATAAATACAAAATATTAAATATACATAACTTTGTTCACTACAGTACATGTGGTTCTTTGAACATTCATTCATGTTTGCAGTGCTTTGATTCCCACGTTAAATTTTTCTCTTTGCATTCTCTGGGCAGAATTTTATAAATGGGAGTATTATTTTCTCTTAGGATAGTTATCTCATTACTCAGTGGCATATAGTCTGAATGCCCAAAAGCTGTTGACAAGAAGGATTCATTTTGTTACATTCTTGTGTTTCAGTGAAGAAAATAGAAATAAAAAAGACAAGTCAAGGTCAATAGTACTAGACAACACCTTCTGGCAATTTTTAAAGAAAAAAAAATATATTGGACCTTGTCAACATGGATTATTATTTCTAACGTTGTCCTAAGGTATATAAAAGGAAGAACTGGATTTCCCTCTGTGGTTAATACTTCCTTTCGTGGTGAAAGTTCAATATATACCTAAAACTGCCTAAGTAAAACAAAACAAAACAAACCCTCTACTTTAATAAAAAAGATTGCTCTTTGCAGATTCTTTTGAAAGGATTTTTCTAAAAATAACTTTTTATAAAGATGATGTAACTTTTATTTTAAAAACTTTATTAGTTTACTACCTTTATGCTGTATTAAATCTTCCATCCTTCTTTGTGAACTATGTCATTAAAATTGTGTATTGAGTCCATGCTGTCGTAGTAATTGATTTTTTTGGGGGGGAGTGCAATGACACTGAAATATATAATACCACAGAAAAATATGAAACTAGAATGAACTGAAAGGATATTTCCAATTCTGTACAAAATTCCCCCAAGACATTAAAAAGCAAGTCTCACATAGATTAAACAACTCAAATACATTAAGTAGGCTTCATGTGCATAGTCCTTGTCTGAGGCATTTAAGAACATTGTGGCATACTTTACTATGCCAGTGGATTGGATTTCTGCATTGAAGGAGGGGGTTTCCATTACTCTCTGGATTTACTCAGCAGAGAAAAGTCATCTAGATCTTAGAAAAAAACTCAAAGATTTTAGAGTTAGAACCTAAGGACTATTTTGTTGTTGTTGTTTTTTAAATTGAAATCACAAAGATGCTTTCTAGGATACACTTTGTACTATCTTAATCATAGATTGAGAATGGAAAATTTTCAGCTTGGACTTGGTTGAATTGGGATTGCAAGGAATGTTCAGTAAAGATACTACAAGACATGAGAGTTGCCAGGAAAGAGTAAAAATGTCAGAATGCTGCTTTTTCCTTCTCAATCACCTATCAGCAATTTTTTTTTAAAATTTTATTGGGTAAAACATGTTGGGGATACACAGAGGTGAGGATTGGAAGCAGAAGGGTGAGGATGGACAGGGATGAAAATTGCAGGGATGCAGTTGCAGGGCTGCACAATTTGGTTGGTGGGGGAATAGGTGAAGGAAATGAAAAGGATCCAGTGGGGATCAGATGACACAGGGCAATGGTAAGCATAGTCCAATGATGATTAAATAAACTGTCTTTTTCACTTCTGGGCTTCTCATCTGGGAATTGGGTGCAGACTCTCTGGCTTCTTCATGCTGAACAGGGGCATTGATGTGAAGGGTGAACGGGAGACCACTTTATCACCTTACTGGTGGTTTTGAGTTGAAACTGCTTGCCTTCTTGTTCTGTTAGAAGATATTCTCCTGACATTTACTCCCCTCTGTACTGCAAAGTATTTTCCCAGGTGGTCCAGTGGGGATGGCTGACTGAACCCTAAGGCTCCATTCTCCTTTGCTTCCTTAACTGGCCATTGTATTTCCTTTTGGTCTCTGGAACTGTGTTCAGGGTCAGGTCTGGAGTAAAACTCAGTGTTAAGGTTACCTATAGAAAAGGGAGCAAATTTAGAGAGAACAAACTTGTGAGTTACAAATAGAAGACCTTTGGGGGTGTTACTTATGGGTATAATGGGGGAGAGGATGCAGGAAAGTAGCCTTGATAAAATTCTCTGTATACCCTAGGCAGATATTTTCTACCCAGGGGTCCGATGGCAACCATGTTGGGCCGGGAAACACACCCCAGGGGCTGAATGACACACTCCTTCACCAAAGTCCCTCCCCCAAGTCTGGACCCTGCACCTCACTGAAGACCCTGTGGACAGGAACAGCGTCCCCAGTTCCAGTACTGCCACCATTACCCTCCCCCCATAAGTGGTCATACTGTAACTTGAAGTAGGTGTCACTGCCCTCCCCCTTTATAAATGGAGAAGGGGACCTGAGAGTGGTGAACAGACACCCCCCTCCCCCCAAGTCTAAACAATTCTTGGCGAAGGCAGACAGTAGATCAAAAGATGCGGTGCATTGAGGATATCTGCCATCTCAGACATGCTGCCACAGTTAAATGTCATTGAGTCGTAGACAGCTCACAGAGACTCTTATCAATCCATTGTACCGGTAATCTTCCTCTCTGGTCTGCCCAGGGAGACCCCAATGTGCTGCCCTGTCTCCCACTGCCGCCGTATTGGCTCCAAGAATTCTCCCCAGAACAAGTCCATTCTGCGGTGGTGTGGCAGCTCTGCTGTACCAGCCTGTGTGTGTGTGGGGTGCCTACTGTCCATCTTGGGTGAGGAGATCGCTGGGGTCCAGCGATGGGAGCCTCATGGAGCTGCAGGACTGGTGCGTGCTGAGCAGCAGGGGGCTAGGAACCTCAGGACTCACCCATTCCTCCCTGGGAATCCTTGATTTCCTGATGTTGATCCTTGATCCACACCGAAGACCAGTCATCAACTGTTTAACTGCTCAATTAGCAATAAATAGAGGTCTGTAGAAGGCCATCGTGGCCCTCCTACATGTGGTCCACTGCTCCCACAGCTCGCCACTGTTTCCACCACAGCCTCCATCTTGCCCCATTACTTATCAGTACTTTTGATGAGAAGAGCTGTCCTTTTTTGCAGCTTTCCAACTCACTTGGTAAACTCTTCAAAACTTTGTTGAGCATCTGATGATCTGTGCATTGTGCCTGATATTGGAGAACAGAGAATGTGAAGATCAAGGGGACAGGTTTTTCATTATAACTTTTTTGCTCCTTATTCTCCAGTGTTTACTACAATGCTTGACACAAATGGTGGTGGGGAGAGTGCCAATACATGATGAGTAAATGAAGGAAAAGCCTGCATATAGGTTAAAATTGGTTGTTCAGGGCTTGTGTGGCATGGCCAGGCCTGGGAGAGTCTTTCTATCACTTCTATCCCAGTGACTGATAAAGGCTAATGCCCAGCTCAGTTGCACTCACATCCCAGCCTGCAACAGAACCACTGCTTGCCACGTTGAGGAGCTGCAGTCCATTGTGGCCCAGACCCCACTCAAACACAGAGCACTAGACTGGTGCACTACTGCCTGGAGACCCTTGCTCCTTGCTGCCTGGGGAACCCACTGCCTCACTTCCTGGAGACTTTGCTACCATGCTGCTTGGAGACTGCTGTCCTGTCATGCCACTGTCCTGTGGTAGGAACACCCATATCACAGGTGAAGCCTTTTCATTCCACCTCCCAGAAACAATATTTAAGCTGAAAATCCTTTGGATTCCACCTAACTGAGGCTGTTGCCTGGCTGAGAAGTCTCCTAATTCACAGGTCATCTCTCTCTCCAACTGAAGAAGTCTTTCCTTGTGTCAAAGGATAAGAGGTAAATTCAGGTAGGGTGAGCTGCTCTTCTTTTCTCTGGAGCCATGAGCTCTTGAGCAAACATTATCACACCAAGGGCCTCCTGAGGCCTCATGCATGAAAAACTTCACAGCAATGACATGACATGAAAGATGCAGACTACCTCACGCCCTACACAAAACCAAAAGAAGATACCACACCAAAAAAAGTTATCATAACACAGAATCAATAGGTTTCCTAAAGCCAGGAAGTCTGATAGAACTTTCTGACACAGAATTCAAAGAACAATGATTGAATATTTTCAATGGGTGAGAGACAAACTTGAAAAACTACAGGACTCTGCAAGTAAAAGCCAAAAGGAACTTCAAAAAGCAATCCAAGATATTTTAGATAAAACACATGAAGCATTAGAAGCTCTGGTAAAACAAGAATCCACAATTCAGAATATGAGGACCAGTGTTTCAGATGCTATCAACATATTGGAGGGATATATGGGTATAGTTGAAGAGATAGAATACAGAACCATCAGAATAGAAGACAGAATTTTCAGCACTGATCTGCTAGAACAAAAAGCAGAATTAAAAAGGAAGAAAAAAAGAAGAAAGCTCAAGAATAATGTGGGACACTATCAAGAGGAATAACATGTGTACAATCAAAATCCCAGAACAGAAAAAAACAAGTAAAGGCAGTGAGAAAGTTGCGGAAGAAGTAGTGGAAGAAACCTTTCCAAGCACAAGAAAGAATGAGAGAATATATATTCAAGAAACTGAATTAGTGTCAAAAGACAAACATCAAGGCATATTGTAGTCAAACTTGCCAGAACCAGAGATAAGGAGAGAGTTCTGAAAGTAGCTTGGGAGAAACAAAGACTAACCTATAAGGGAGAATGAATAAGATTAAATGCTGTTCTCCCAGCAGAAACCATGCAAGCAAGAGGATACATATCAGACACTTAAAGAATACAACTGTCAAACATACTGTACCTAAAAAAATTGTCCATCAAATATAAAGGAGAAATAAAGATATTATCAGAAAAACAGAACTGAAGTGACTTTGTAAATACAAAACTAGAGTTGCAGGAAATACTGAGGAAAGTCCTTCTTACAAAGATGCCACAAAAAGCAGGATGGACAAAAGTAGCCAGCAACACCACCAAAAAAGAACTCAACAATATGATAACAAAAACCCTTGCCTCTCCATAATTACAGAGAATGTAAATGGTTTATATACACCAGTGAAGAGAAAAAAAAAGCAGTAGATTGGATAAATAACAAAATCCTTCAATATATTGTCTACAAGAGACACACCTGAAGAATGAAGATAGACTAAAAAGAAAAGGATGAAAAAGAATATGGCAAACAAATGGCAACCAGAAGAAAAAGCAAAAGTAACAATATTAATCTCTGATAAAACAGATTTCATCTCAAAAACTATCACAAAGAACAAGGAAAGTCCCTATTTAATGCTTAAAATATCAATAGAACAAGAGGACAAAACTACAATAAATATCAATATCTATGCGCCAAATAATAGAGTTGCAAAATATACAAAGCAAATGTTAATAGAACCGAAAAAAATAGACAATACTGTAATTGTTGTAGGAGACTTCAGTACAACACTCTCAAGAAAAGACAGAACTACTAGAAAGAAACTCAACAAAGGTACTGAAGAATTAAACCACACAAAAAACCAACTTCGTATTATGTATATATATATGCTAATGCACACCAGATAAGAACAGTTTAACTTCTTATTTCTTATGTCACAAAGCAAACATGAATAGATTGAAAAAAAAAGAATATATAGCATCTTCTCAGACCACAATGTTACAAAAGTAGAAAGTAATAACCAGAGGATAAAGAAGAAAAAAACCCCATATATTTGGAAGCTGAACAATGCCTTGCTTGAACATGAGTGGATACCAGAAGAAATAAAAACTGACGTAAAAAAAGTTTCTTGAAACAAATGACAGTGAAAATATAATTTACCAAACCTTTGGGAAACAGCCTTTGCAATAATTTATAGCAGTAAGCAAACACATCAAAACACAAGGGAAAAAAAATGATAATTGGTTCTTTAACCCAGCATCTCTAAAATGTTGAAAAAGAACAGCAAGAAAACCTGGGACCCACTAAAAAGAAATTGAAATGATAAAAATGAGGGCAGAAATAAATGAAACAGGAAACAGAAAAACAATTGACAATCAATAACACCAGAAGCTGGTTCTTCAAAAAAGTCAATACAATTGACAAATCACTAGCAAAATTAACAAAGAAAAGACACAATAATCCAAAGAAGAGATGAAAGGGGCAATGTCACAACAGTACCAACGAAATAAAAAAGATTAACAATGGAATATTATGAAAAGCTATTAAAAAATGACTGGAACTGCACATCAGCAGAGAATTGCCAGAAGTCCAGGCTGGGTTTAGAAGGGGTTGTGGTACTAGGGATATTGTAGCTAATGTTAGATGGATGTTGGCTGAAAGCAGGGAGTACTAGAGGAATGTCTATCTGTGCTTCATTGATTATGCAAAGACATTTGACTGTGTGGACCATAACAAACTGTGGCTGGCTCTGAGAAGAATGGGAATCCCAGAACACTTGATCGTGCTAATGCAAAACTTATACTTGGACCAAGAGACAGTCGTCAGAACAGAGCAAGGAAACACTGCATGGTTCAAAATTGGGAAGGGCATAAGTCAGGGATGTGTCCTGTCTCCATACCTTTTCAACCTGTATGCAGAACAGACTAATTAGGAGGCTGGGCTCTATGAGGATCAATGCGGCATCAGGATTGGGGAAAGATCTATCAACAATCTGCGTTATGCAGATGACACAACCCTGCTTGTTGAAACTGAGAAGGACCTGAAGCACTTGCTGCTGAGGGTCAAGGACTGCAGCCTTCAATATGGATTGAGGCTTAATGTCAAGAAGACAAAGATTCTCACCACTGGACCAATTGGCAGCATCAGGATGGATGGTGAAGAGATTGAGATTGTTCACAGCTTTAGTCTGCTTGGCTCCACAATCAACACTCTTGGCACCAGCAGCCAAGAAATTAAAAAACGTATTGCGATGGGAAAGTCTGTTGTTAGGGACCTCTCTAAAGTACTCAAGAGCAACGGTGTGTCTCTGGAGACTAAGGTGCCTCTGATACAGGCCATGGTCTTTGCAATCACTTGTTATGCATCAGAGAGCTGGACAATGACCAGGGAGGATAGGAGGAGAATTGACGCTTTTGAGCTTTGGTGTTGGAGAAGAGTGCTGAGGGTATAATGGACTGCTAAGAAAACAAACAGGTTCATCATGGAGAGGGTTAAACCTGGCTGCTCCTTGAAGGCAAGGATTCTGGGTGTTTGTCTGACATACTTTGGACATGTTGTCAGGAGAGACCGGTCCTTGGAGAAGGACATCATGCTTGGGAGGGTGGAGGGCAGGCGCAGGATGGGAAGGCCCTCTGGGGGATGGATTGATTTGGTGACTGGGGCAATTGGGATGAGTGTGTTGGAGACAATGAGATTGGCACAGGACAGAGCTGAGTTTAGAGCTGTTGTACATAGGGACACTATGAGTCACAAAAGACTCGACGGCACATAACAACAACAACAACATTCTCAAACAAATATGAAAACCTAGAGGAAATACTTAAAAATACTTAACTTTAAGTACTTTTAAATACTTTAAGTATTTAACGAATACTTAAAAACTTAAAACTACCTAAAGTCACACAGACCAAAGGAGAACACCTGAACAGATCCATTGCATAAAAAGAAATTGAACAGGTAATAAAACAACTTCCAACAACAATAAAAATCTCTGGATCAGATGACTTTACTGGTGAATTTTATCAAACACTCAGAAAAAAGAACTATCACCAATTCTACATAAAGTATTTAGGAAAATAGAAAAAAAATAGAATTCTCTGACTATGGAGCAAGTATATCCTTAATACCAAAGTAAGGTAAAGACATCACCAAAATAGAAAACTATTGCCTGATATCTCTCATGAATATAGATGCAAAGATTCTCAGTAAAATCCTAGCCATTAGAATCCAACAGTATATTGAAAAAATAATGCATCATGTTTGAGTGGGATTCATATCAGTTATGCAAGGATGGTTCAACATAAGAAAAATAATTAATATAATTCATCACATTATCAAAGCAAAGAACAAGAACCACATGAACCTATCAATTGATGCAGAAAAGGCTTTTGACAAAATCAAACACTCTTTCCTGATTAAAATACTCATCAAATTAGGAATAGAGGGGGATTTCCTCAACATAGTAAAAAGTATATATGCAAAACCAAGAGCCAACATCATTCTCAATGGAGAGAGATTAAAGCATTCTCTTTGACAGCAGGAACTAAATAAAGATGCCCACTATTACCTCTCTTATTCAATGTAGTATTGGAAATCTTAGCGATATCAATAAGACAATAAAAGGAAGTAAGAGGTATCCTATTTGATGAAAGAGATAAAATTATCCCTATATGCAGATGATATAACAATATTTGTGTTGTTGTTATGTGTTATTGAGTCACTTGCTATTCATCGCAACCCCATGTACAATAGCCTGAAACCTGCTCTATCCTGTGCCAACTTTACTGTCACTGACACACCTACCTTCATTATCCCAGTTACTGAATCAACTTATCTCATCAGAGATCTTCCCTCAGTCTCGTTCCTCCACCCTTCCAAGTGTGACGTCGCTCTCCAAGGACTGGTCCTTCCTTTCAACATGCCCTAATATGTAAGAGGGAGCCTCAGAATCCTTGCTTCAAAGGAGAAACCTGATTTCACTCTCTCCAGGATGAACTTGTTAGAAAATCCTAAAGACTCAGCAAGAAAACTACCAGATATAGTCAACCAATTCATCAAAGTGGCAGGATACAGTATCAACATACAGAACTCAATTGGATTTCTCTACAGTGACTAAGAGAATATGGAAATGGAATTAAGAAAAACAAAACCTAACCACAAGATTAAATACTTAGTAGTAAATCTAACTAGAAACACACACAAAAAAAACGCTATTCAAAGGAAATGACAAAACATTACTACAAGAAACAAACAAACAAAAAAAAGACTGATAAATGTAAGAATATACCATACTCATGGATAGGAAGAAACATTACTGTGAAAATGACAATTCTATCAAAGGCAATCTACAACTTCAATGCAATCCCGATATAAATATACCAATTCCATTCTTCAATGAGATGGACAAGGTAATTTTCAATTTCTTCTGAAAAGGAAAGATACCTGAATAAGCAAAGCACTTCTGAAAAAGTGAAACAAGGTAGGTGGCATCTCACACCCTGATCTCAAATCCTACTACACTGCCGTGGTGGTCAAGACAATGTGGTACTGGTACAGTGAGAAACTCATAGACTGTGGAATAGAATTGAGAATACAGAAATCAGCTCATCTACCTATGGTCAACTAATTTTTGACAAGGAGATGAAATAAGTTAAATGGGGAAATGAAACCATCTTTAACAAATGGTGTTGGAAAAATTGGAAAACTATCTGTGCAAAACTCAAGCAAGAATCACATCTCATAGCATACACAAAAACCAACTCAAAGTGCATCAAGGACCTAGAAGTAAAACCAAGGACTGTAAACGTCATCAGTGAAAAGTTTAGAAGAACTCTAGAAGTCCTAATCTACAATACAAAAAGTCTTCCAAGCATCTTGAAAAACCTACAAAGAGGAGAGAATAAAATAGATAAATGGGACTTTCTAAGAGAGTCAAATCCCTAGGCACATCAAAATAGTTATTCAACAGAGTAAAAAGGAAATCCACAATTGGAAAAAAATTAGGTAATGATTCATATCTAAAATTTATAGAGCACCCCAGCAAATCAACACAAAAAAGGTAAACAACCCAGTAGCAAAATTGGCACAGGATATGAACAGACATTTAACAAATGAAGACATTCAAGTGGCAAACAAACCTGCAAAGAAATGTTCAAAAGCCTTAGCTTTCAAAACAACTATGAGGTATCATCTTACCCCAGTAACCATAGCAAAGTTCAACAGAGCAGCAAACAACAAATACTGGTAAGGTTGTGGAGAAATTGAGACACTTATTCACTGTTGGTGGAAGAGTAAAATGGTGCAACCACTATGGAAGGCAACATGGTGCTTTCTCACAATGTAGGAAATAGAAATAACCATTTGACCTAGCTATTCCACTACTAGCAAAGAAACTACTACTTTACTACTGTAAAGAAACCAGAACTGCCACTCAAACAGATATATGCACCCCTATGTTTACTACTCACAACAGCAAAGAAATGGAAACATTCCAAGTGTCCATCAACAAATGAATGGATAAAGAACACAATGGAATACTACACAGCATTAAAAAAATAAGGAACTCATAAAATGTTATACAAAATGGGTGACCTTAGAAGACATTATGCTGAGTGAAATATCTCAGTAACAAAAGGCCAAATACTGCATAATGACACTATTATAAAACAGAACTGACATGGGGGTTGGGTGGAAACCATTTATTACATACACCACATTGAAATGGATGATGTAAAGAACTGTTTAAAAAAAAGAATGTATTATTTGCATGACAAGAGTCCAGAACAAGTGGTACATAGCAAAGTGGACTAGGGCTAGGGGTGGGAAGGTGGAAGAAGGAGGAAATTATGTAAAAATTAAAGTTTATCTTTTAAAGAGAAAACCTAAATGGTAGGGGATGGTAGGGAGGAAAATGTTTAACAATGAATGAATGGAAATCCAAGGTTTTGGGAAACTTTTGTTAAAATTTCAATAAAAAAATTTAATAAATAAAAAGAATACAGTACTACAAAAAGATAACCAATATAATTGAATTGTGCATGTAAAAATGGCTGATTTTTCATTTGTGTATGTGTGTGTACCGTCAAATCAGATCTGACTGCTATAGGATGAGATTGCTCCTCCTTCTCCAGCAGACTCTGGTGGATTTGAACCTCTCATCTTTGGGATTGCAGTGTAGCTTCTTACCACTAATTAAAAGACATATTGTGATGGGAAAGTCTGCTGTTAGGGACCTCTCCAAAGTGCTGAAGAGCAATGATCTCACTCTGGAGACTAAGGTGGGCCTGAAAGCCATGGTCTTTGCAATCCCTTGTTATGCATCAGAGAGTTGGACAATGACTAGGGAGGCTAGAAGGAGAATTGATACCTTTGAACTGTGGTTCTAGAGAAGAGTATTGAATGTATGTATCATGGATTGTTAAGAAAACAAACAGGTTCATCCTAGAGAGGGTTAAACCGGGCTGCTCCTTGGAGGCAAGGATTCTGGGGCTTCATCTGACATACTTTGGACATGTGGCAAGGAGGGACAGGTCCTTGGAGAGGGACACCATGCTTGGGAGGGTGGAGGGACATTGCAGGAGGGGAAGACCCTCTATGAGGTGGATTGACTCAGTGACTGGGATAATTGGGATGGGTGTGTCAGAGACAGTGAGATTGGCACAGGACAGAGCAGGGTTTAGGGCTGTTGTACATAGGGTAGCAGTGAGTCGCAGGCAACTCAATGGCACATAACAACAACAACAACAACAACAACAACCACAACAATATGTATATTTGCCACAATAAAATAAAATAAAATTTCAAAAAAATGACTGCAAATTCTCTGGGTTTCTTCCCTTTGAGAGGTAGAGTGTGATAATCCTTGCCTTGAATCTGTACTGGTGTTACTGAGTTGTTTGAACTTGCTTGAGTAATGTAATGAGATTCTGTTCAAGGGATTCTGAGGCAATATCTTAAAAAAGCCATGCATTTTGTCTCATAGCTCTTGGATAATTCATTATTTTATCTTCTTTTTTATTAAATTTTATTTTATACTGGTTTATTTACAAAGTTCGTAGACATATTTTTTCACACTGACCTTTCCCATTTCCTTTATTCCCCTCACCACCCATCAAATTGTGTGATCCTATGGTTAACCACCCATCCTCCTTATCCTTCTACTTCCACTCTCCCCCACCTTTAATCTTCATACTCGTTCTAGAATAATGGTTTTATACGGTATTTGTCCTTATGGGACTGAGTTAGTTCACTCAGCATAATGCTCTCAAGTCCCTCCCAAGTTGGGTAGTAATTTACAAAATCATTGTTCCTGCGTACTGTGTAGTATTTCATTGCGTGAATGTACCATAATGTCTCAATTCATTAGATTGTGGTTGGACATCTAGGCTGTTTTCATGCTCTTGTGATGGTGAATAATGCTGCTCTGAACATTGGTGCACAATTTGTGCCTCACTTCTCATTTTCTTGGGGTATTTTCCAAGCAGTAGAATAGCTGGGTCATATGGAATTTCTATGTTCAGCTTTTTAAGGAAGCATCAAACTGCCTTCCAGAGTGTTTGTACCAGTTTACAATCCCACCAAAAATAGATGTTTTCCTATTTCACCACTTCCTCTTCAACACTTATTACTTGCTGTGCTGTTATACTTTTCCACTACTACTGGAAATAGTATTTCATTGTGGTTTTGATTTGCATCTTTCTTTTTACCAGTGATTTTGAGAATTTCTTGTGTCTGTTGGCCATTCAAATATCTTCCTCTGTGAAAATTCTTTCCATGTGTTTTACTCATTTTCTAAATGAGTTATCAGTCTTTTTTTCTGGTGCAGGCCCAGGGGTTTTATGTAAATTTTCATTATGAAACTCCTGTCTTATATGGTACTACCAAATGTTTGCTCCCAGTCAGTAGGTTTTCTTTATACACTGCTGGAAAAAGATTTTGATGCACACAGGGATTTAGTGTTATTTTTTTAATTATTATTAATTTTAATGACAGTTTTCAGAGACTTACAGTTTCCATTCATTCATTGTTGCACTTTTCTCCCTGTCCACCCCTCCCCACCTTCTCCTTGAAAAGTAAAACTCTTTCATTGTTATGTAATCCCTCCCCCCAAGTCCACTCCTCTGTGCAGCCTTCATTCTAGACTCCTGTAATTGACAATAATACCTAATTATATATTGCTTTTAAACAGGTCTCTCCCTCATCTGTTTCAATGCAATATACATCATTCATCCCCTCCTTCTCGGTCTTCCCTCACCCCCAATGCCAGTCCCATTTTACAACAGTGGCCATATGCAATATTTGTCCTTTTGTGACTGAGATATTTCATTCAGCATAATGTCCTCCAGGGTCATAGGGATTTAATCTTTAGAAGGTCCCATTCATCAACTTTATCAACTTCAAATTGTATATTTCTGGCTGAATTTAGTATGTAGTAGTATGTATGTAGTCTCATTTTACCATAGACTAGCCCTTCTACATTTGATCCCAGTTTGGCTCTTAAGAACTTTATGGTTTTGAGATTTGCTTCCAGGTCTCTGATGAACTTTGAATTGATTTTTTGTGTATGATGTGAGATCTGTTTTAGCTTTCTGCAGGTAGTAGTCCAGTTTTACCAGCACCATTTGTTGAAGAGGTTGTCATTTCCCACTTGACGGATTTTATTTCCTTGTAGAATATCACCTGACCATAGATAGCTGAATCTATTTCTAGATTCTTTTCCATTAGTGTATGTGCCTGTCATTGTACCGGTACCATGTTGTTTTGGTTACTACTGCTGTTTAGTAAGTTTTGAGGTCAGGGAGTGCTATACTTCCCACTTCATTTTTGTTTCTCAGAAGTGCTTTGCTTATTCAGTGTCTCTTGCCTCTCCAAATACATTTTATAATTTCCCTTCTAATCTCCTTGAAAAACGAATTTGGTATCTGTATTGAGATTGCATTGAATATGTAGATTGAATTTGGTAGGAAAATTATTTTCACAATATTGAGTCTTCCTATCCATGAAGAGACTCTAAAAATTGCACTTGTATGCTGCAAAGCCAGAACTAAAAGAAAACATGTCAAAGTGAAAGGGCTAAACAGATGATTTCAAAGGGCAGCTCGGGAGGACAAAACAAAGTATTATAATGGAATGTGCAGAGAACTTGTATTGGAGAATAAAAAAGAGAAGAACTCACTCTACATTTTCCAAGCTGAAATAACTGAAAAACAAATTTCAGCTCGTGCTCCAATGTGGAAAGCTGCTATGGGCAATATATTGAATGACCCAGGAAGCATCAAAAGAAGATGGAGGGAATACACTGAGTCACTGTACCAGAAAGAACTGATTGACAATGAAATATTTCAGGAAGTACCATATGAACAGGAGCCAATGACAATGAAAAAGGAAGTGGAAGCTGCATTGAAGGCACTGGCAAAAAATATAGCCCCAGGAATTGACGGGATACCAACTGACTTGTTTCAATTAACAGATGCAGCATTGAATGCACTCACCAGTCTATGCCAGGAAAGTTGGAGGATGACTGTCTGGATAATGGATTGGAAGAGGTCAATATTTGTTCCTATGCCCAAGAAGGATGATCCAACTAAGTGTGGAAATTATTGAACAATATCATTGATATCACATGCAAGCAAAATAATATTCAAGACATTAAAAAATGGCTGGAACAGTACATAGATAGAAAATTTCCAGAAGTTCAAGTGGCATTTAGAAGAGGCCATGGCACCAGGGATAACATTGCTGATGTCAGATGAATCCTGGCCGAAGGTAAGGAATACCAGAAGTATGTCTATTTGTGCTTTATTGACTATGAAAAGGCATTTGACTGTGTGATTCATGACAAGTTGTGGCTGATATTGACAAGAATGGGAATCCCAAAGCATTTTATTGTGCTCATGTGGAAACTATACCTGAATCAGGAGGCTGTTGTGTGAATGGAGCATAGGAATATGACATGATTTGGAATTAAGAAGGGAGTACATCAGGGTTGTGTTCTATCTCCATACTTGTGCAATCTATATGCTTAGCAAATTATTCAAGAAGCTGGATTCTATGAAGAGGGATATGGTATCAGGATTGGAAGGAGACTCATCAATAACCTGCATTATGCAGGTGACACTATCTTATTGCTGAAAGTGAGGAGGACTTGAAGCACTGTTGCAGAAGATCAAGAAACGCAGCCTTTAGTATGGATTGTGTCTCAATATCAAGAAAACAAGGTTTCTTACCACTGGACCAATGGGCAGTGTCATGATGGATAGAGAGGAGATTGAAACTTTCAAAAGTTTCATCTTGCTTGGAACCACTATTAACACCCTTGGTATGAGCAGTCAGGAAATAAGAAAACATTTTGCACTGGGAAAATCTGTGGTTAGGGAGCTTTCTATATTATTTAGGAGTAGTATGTCAGTTTGTGCATCTGATTCAGGCCATACTCCTTCTGGTTACTAGCTAAGCATCCATGGCCTGGACAATGAATAATGATGACAGAAAAGGAATTGATGCCTTTGAGTTGTGGTGTTGGAGAAGAACACTGACATCCCATGGACAGCCAAGAGAACGAACAGATATGTCTTGGAGATGGTGCAGCCGGAGTGCTCTTTAGAGGCAAAAATGGTAAGGCTTCGTCTCACGTACTTTGGACATGCTGCTGGGAGGTGCTATTCCTTGGAGATGTACATGAATTCAGCAGTGTCGGTGAAGGAGAGGAAGACACTCAGCCAGGTGTATTGATATGGTCACTGCCGCGGTGGTCTCTTATGTGTCAGGAAGTGTGAGAATGGTGGAGGATAGAATAGGTTTTAAAACTTTTGTTTACAGTCATTATGAGTTGTGCTCAACTCAACGGAACCTAACAATAATAGCATTGCTATAACCTGTTTCCTGAGGACTTTCGTAGCTGTATCTCAGAGGTTTTGGTATTCTGCATTTTCTTTTGTTTCGATGAACTTTTTTATTTCAGTCTTTATTTCTTTTATAACCTAATAATGTTATAGCAGAGAGTTTCTCAGTTTCCACATGGATGATTTTGTAAGCTTTATCCTTCTGTGGTTAATTTCTAGTTTTATGACATTGTGGTCTGAGAAGGCACTTTGTATTATGTCAATGTTTTTTTAATTTGTTGAGGCTTCCTTTGTGTCCTAATGGGTGATAGATTCTGGAGAACATACCTTGTGCACTTCAGAACGAAGTGTATTAAGTTTTAGTTTGGAGCAGTACCCTGAATACACCCACAAGGTCACGTTAGCTGATTGTATAGTTTTTATCTTCTGCATCTTTGCTGAGTTAATTTTGAGTTGACTTATCCTTTAGTGATAGTGATATGTTGACGTGTCCTACCACTACTGTGTTGCTGTCAATTTCTATTTTCAATTTTTTTTTGTACCATTGTTTTACGTATTTTGCAGGTCTATAATTTGGTGCATAAATGTTGGCCAAGGTTATGTCTTCTTGATCTTTTGTACCTTTAATCATATGTAAGTCTCATCCTTATATTTTATGGTAGTTTACATTCTGAAGTCTATTTTACCACAGATTAATATTACCATTCTTGATTTTTGTGGTTGTCATTTGCTTAGTATGTATTTTTTTCAGCCTTTAATTTTGAGCCCGTCTTTCTTCTTTCTTTTCTTTTTTATAGATTAGTCTCTTGTAGGCAACATACCAATGGGCCTTGTTTGTTTGATTTTTTTATCCATTCTACAATTTTTTTCTTTTGATTGGCACATTTAGTCCATTCACATTAAGTGTGGTTATTGTCAGGCCAGGTTTTACTTTTGCCATTTTGTCAGGTTTAGTTTGTTGCTGTTGTTTTGGTCCTCCCCCACCGTGGTTTCTCGCTACTAGGATCCATTCACTTTTCTTTGGCGTCTCTGTGTGAAGGACTTCACCTAAAATTTCTTGTAGTTTTGGTCTTTTTTTTTTTTTATTTTGTTTTTTTTTTTTGTAGTTTTGGTCTTGTTTTCACAAATTCCTTAAATTCATTTTTTTCTGTGAAGGATCTAATTTCTCCTTCATATTTGATGGAGATCTTTGCTAGGTATAGAATCCTTGCCTGGCAATTATTTTCTTGGATCAATAATTATTTTGAAAGCTTAAAGATTTGATGGCGGGGAAAGAAAATTCCTAAATTCTCTTCCACCATTCAAATCCTGCCTCTTGTAGGGAATATTTGAGTTTACCCAATCTCATCCCATGTGATGTACAGCTCCCCAAACCTACTAGATGGTCAGTTATGAATTAATAACATTTAATAACATTTTTTTAGTCTGATCTTACCATGGTGGTGTACTAAATTGAAAGATTAGAGATTGATGTGCTATGTTTGGTATTTCAAGCTGATAGGCGGCTATATCATAGCAGAATCAACTAACAGAAGTTCCCATGAAGGCCACTAATGACATGAGGCATGCTCATAAAGTGAAATTCTGTAAAGAAGAAGAAGGTAGAGAATAGTCTTTTATTCTGTGAAAGCAAAGCTTTCTAAGTCATATTCATCTCTTAACACTACCTCTGGCTCATCCATTTTGACCTTATCATTCTATGCATTGGTATAGTCAGTTCACTAGAGTTATGAAGGTCTTATTTATCTACAAAATGTACTTACGGATCAACCCTCATAAAACATACTATGCAATGACACATACAATGGTGGGTAATAACAAATGGGTGTTAATTTGTAATGCACATCAAAATATTAATATTCCTGTATTATAATAATATTATTGTACTACTAGATAGCAAAGTGTTCTGGAATTCCTATTCTTCTCAGAGTCAGCCATAGTTTGCTATGATCCACACAGTCAAATGCCTTTGCATAGTCAATGAAACACAGATAGACATTCCTCTGGTATTCCCTGCTTTCAGCTAAGATCCATCAAACATCA
>NW_006399858.1:10660742-10688300 GCF_000299155.1 Elephantulus edwardii
TGTAATATTTTGCTTTGTCATCTTGTGCTGCCTTTTGAAATCTTCTATTCAACTCTTTAGTATCTTGAATTCTTCCTTGTGCTTTGGCTTCTCTGCACTCCAGATCATAACAAACTATGGCTGACTCTGAGAAGAATGGGAATCCCAGAACACTTGATCATGCTAATGCGAAACCTATACTTGGACCAGGTGGCAGGCATCAGAATAAAGCAGGGAAACACTGCATGGTTCAAAATTGGGAAAGGTGTATGACAGGGATGTGTCCTATCTCCATGCCTTTTCAACCTGTACGAAGAACAGATTATCCGAGAGGCTGGGCTCTATGAGGAGAAGTGTGGCATCAGGACTGGTGAAAGATCTATTAACAATCTGCGTTATGCGGATGACACAACCCTGCTTGCTGAAACTGAGGAAGACCTGAAATGCTTGCTGCAGAGTGTCAAGGACTGCAGACTCCAATATGGATTGAGGCTCAATGTCAAGAAGACAAAGATTCTCACCACAGGTCCAACTGGCAGCATCAGGATGGATGGTGAAGAGATTGAGATTGCTAACAACTTTAGTCTGCTTGGCTCCACAGTCAACAAACTTGGCACCAGCTGCCAGAAAACTAAAAGGCGCATTGCCATGGGAAAGTCTGCTGTTAGGGAACTCTCCAAAGTACTGAAGAGCAATGATGTCTCTCTGGAGACTAAGGTGCGTCTGATACAGGCCATGGTTTTCACAATCACTTGTTATGCATCAGAGAGTTGGATAATGACCAAGGAGGATAGAAGGAGAATTGATGCCTTTGAGCTGTGGTGCTGGAGAAGAGTATTGAGAATACAATGAATTGCTAGGGAAACAAACAGATTTGTCCTGGAAAGGGTTAAACTGGGTGGCTCCTTGGAGGCAAGGATTCTCAGGCTCCGTCTAACATACTTTGGACATGTTGTGAGGAGAGACCGGTCCTTGGAGAAGGACTTCATGCTTGGGAGGGTGGAGGGACAGTGCAGGAGGGGAAGGCCCTCTATGAGGTGGATTGATTCAGTGACTGGGATAATTGGGATGGGAGTGTCAGAGACAGTGCGATTGGCACAGGACAGAGCAGAGTTTAGGGCTGTGTATATAGGGTCGCTGTGAGTCACAAGTGACTCGACGACACATAACAACAACAACAACAAACTATGATAGCACTATTTTAATATGTCTGGAATTATTTCTTTAATTCTTTTTATACACACAAAGTACACTGTATACTATAATAAGTTACTTAATCAAACTATTGTTACTTACATACAAATTTGATTTAAAGACACATTTAGAAATGGAACACATTTGTAATCTGGAGACTATATGTAGCTATGATTTACAAAGATCTCAGGTAATGCTTGTTCCACCTCAACTGAGAACATACACATAGGACTATCCAAACTTTTTTTGTTGTTCTGTGCATATGCATACTCATGAATGACTGCTGATAACTGACTTTGGGGTTACAAACTATTTTTATTAAGTGGGCAAATACACAAGTATAGGATAGACATAATCCTTTTTTCTGTATTCCTAGTGACTATGATGAAAATGACCCTTTAAAACAAAGCATTAAGTTAGCACCCCTTCTTCTTTTGTCAACATTTATGAGAAAAAGCCTGCTTTTACCTAGTTATCATGTGGAAAATAAGTTTAGTAGACTTTGTGATTGTCTTTTTGTTCCTGGAATATTTTAATTTTATTTGAATGATAAAATTATGACCTTTTCAGACTTTTAAATAACCAATCAGTTGCCATGGAATCAATGTAAACTAATGGTGGCTCTATGTCTGTCAGACTAGAACTGTAACTATAGCATTTTCAGTGACATTTTTTCCAGAAGTGGGTTACCAGGAATGCCCCATTCTGGGATCACTGGGTCTCTCCTATCCTGGCACCAGGAGGACTGCTCTATCCTGGGATCACAAGGACTCCCTTATCCTGGGAAACGTGACAAAATTAATCTTTTCAGTATATATCTTAAAAATGTATACAACTGATCTGACTTATAAAAGTTAGATAAGTGGAAATACTAGATTAGAACTGACGATAAATAATTTTTTCACATTTTCTCTCATAAAAGTATTTAAAATGGATTTTCACTGTATCCTTGTTTCAACCAGGGCCCTGGAGTACTTGCTTTCCATTTGTAGTTAGATCCTTCCATTAGTGAAAGCAAATTGAAGTACATAACTTATTTATCCTCTTTGCTCCAGCTCTTTTTAAAACGCAAAGATGTTCATGTTTATCTCTACATGGTTATTTCTTATCTTGTTTTTTTACTAGAACCACTCTCCACAGGGGGCTCAAGGCCATGTGGAAGCAAATTACTAGGGCTTTCGAACTACGAAACCCTTGTGTGTGGCAAACTAGGCCCTTTGATAGAAAGAGATTTCCAAACATCAGAAAGATTAAAAAACAATATTCTAAAAAATTATAGTATCAATGAGGCTATTTCTTATTTGAATGACTTTTGTCTTAAGGATTTATTATATTGAACTATTTATTTTGTAGGTGAGGGAGTTCTGGTGGTCTGGTGGCAAGATGCTGGGCTGCAATCCTAAAGATATGTGGTTTGAATCCACTAGCTGCTCCATGGGAGAAGGATGTGCACTCTCCTCACAAGTTATTAAATGCCTCTGAAAAACCTACTGAAGGGTCATCTATGGGTTGGTTCTTACTCAGTGACACACACCACCACCAGCACCACCATCACCAACATTTTGTTAGAGTTAAAATCAATGAGATAATTAAGTAAAAGTTCATGCCTGGTAAAACATGAATCAACAGGAAGCAGAACTTTGAACTTTTCATAACATCATCTCATTGGCCTTGATTCAAGTCCAAGGCCACTCATACAAGGAAACATTACATACAACTTGACCTCAGGGGAGCGAGCTCTCATACATTATCTCCTTCCCAGGGAGGGTCCATCCCTTCTTGGGACATACTTCTTCTAATAAATCTATCTTTGCTTTTTATCTTCATTTCTGCCTCCTTACCTTTCTCCTCAGCTTCATGCTCCAGCAAGACCTCAGCCTACACTTGTATTATTCTGAACAAGACCAGCAATGATCCTAGAAGCCTATTCCCAACCCCGTGCTGTACCCTAAAATCAGCTCCTCTACAGGCTCTCTCAAGGACCACAGGGATTGCAGTTCACTGTGCTGTCTTTGTAGCATGGGCACCATCTCTTCCTCTAGCCTCTTCAGTTGGCTTAACTCTTTATCTGGATGAGGACAGTGAGCCAGGGCATTTACTTCACAGTAACAATGAAACTAAATTTAGGAACGTAATTTTAACATAAGAAACAGAAGCAACTTTCCATCTATCAGCTCATTAAGCTTTCAGTACAAATTATAACTTGTGTATGAAATAGCATGGAGATGAGAAGTGCTAACCAAGTGCTTGAGGGTACTTTTTCTTTCTCCTTAGGAACCCCATGTTTGTATTTTTTCCATGTTTAGGCATACTTTTCAGGTCCTCCTCAGCTTCAGCAAGCAGAGTTGTATCATCTGCATAACACAGGTTGTTGAAGAGTCTTCCTCCAATTCTGATGCCACGTTTCTCCTCATAGAGCCCAGCATCCCAGATGATCTGTTCTACATATAGATTAAAAAGGACACATCTCTGGCATGTGTGCTTTCTGACTTTCGCATGTGAAGTGTTTCCTTATTCTGTTCTGATGACTGCCTCTTGGTCCAAGTATAGTTTTAACTTATGCACAATCAAATGTTCTGGGATTCCCATTCTTCTTAGAGTCAGCCACAGTTTGTTGTGATCCACACAGTCAAATGCCTTTGCATAGTCAATGAAACACAGATTGACATTCCTCTGGTACTCTGCTTTCAGCCAAGATCTATCGAACATTAGCTGTAATATCCCTAAAACTATGACCTCTTCTAATTCCAGCCTGCACATCTGAAAGTTCTCTGTTGATGTGTTGTTCCAGTCATTTATTGAATAATTTTCAGCAGAATTTTCCTTGCATATGATATTAATGAGAATGTTCTATAATTTACACACTCTGTTGGGTCACCTTTCTTTGGAACAAGAACAAATATAGATTTCTTCTAGTCAGTTGGTCAGATGGTTGTCCTCCATATTTCTTGGCACAACTTGGTGGGCATATCCAGAAAATCAATGTTTGTTGAAATAGGTCAATGGTCAAGGACAGCAGCCTTCATTATGGATTGAAGCTCCACATCAAGAAAACGAGGATTCTCACAACTGGGCTGATTGGAAGCATTATGATAGATGGTGAAGAGACTGAAATTGTTAACAGCTTTAGTTTGCTTGGCTCCAAAATCAAGGCTCTGGTATCAGCAGTCAGGGAATCAAAAGATGAATTGCACTGGGAAAGTCTACTGTCATGGATCTCAGCAGAGTTCTGAAGAAAAACAATGTCTGGAGACTAAGATGCATCTGATTCAGGACATAATCTTTGCAATTTCTTTCTAGGTGTCAGAAAGTTGGACAATGTGTAGGGATCATAGCAAGGGAATTTATGCCTTTGAGCTGTGGTGCTGGGGAAGAGTATCGAATATACCATGAACTGCCAAGAGAACAAATAGGTTTGGCCTGGAGAGGGTGAAACCACGCTGCTCCTTGGAAGCAAGGATTCTGAGGCTTCCTCTGATAAACTTTGGGCATGTTGCAAGGAGTAACCACTCTTTGGCGAGGAACAGCATGCTTTGAAAGGTGATGGGACAGAGAAAGAGAAGAAGATGAGATGGACTGACTTAATAACTGGGGTCATGAGGGTGGGTGTTTCAAAGACAATAAGGTTGGCACAGGACAGAGCAGGTTTCAGGACTATAGTATGTAGGGTCATTCTGAGTCACAAGCAACTTGACAGCATATAACAACAACAAAACTTGCTCTGAGGAAGAAAGGTGGGTAATTTCCTCCTATGTGATCTGTAGCCTCCCTAAATAAAGCCCACTGGAGGTTCAGCTATGAGGTGATTCTGACTAGACAACAATGAGAGAGACACACACTCCAGAGAAAACACTAACCTAACTTAAACTGCAATGAAATTAATGCTTCTTGAAAGCTTTTCTTCAAATAAGTATATTTTCATTATAATGAAGTACATTCTTTTAAGCTTCCACAAAGGAACATTCAAGTATTGGTCTATAGATGGGAGAGATGGTTTTGACTAACTACTCAGGGGACAAGTGGATTGAGGGGATGGCACTTTCTTGAGGGAAGATTTCTGTGCCTTTAAGTGAGGTGCATCAGCAAAGAATCATGGGATTAGAATGGTAGCTGTGTCAGTGGGCATGTGTGATCACATGACTCAGACAGGAAGTACTTTCCCTTCCTCCAAAATGTTGGCATTGATCTAATCATTCCGAATTTCAACACAATTTTGTGTACAGAAATGAGATGAAGGGTTATTTTCTGATCTGATTGAAAGAGATCTTGAAGTAGAAACACAAATTGCACCAAATTATGATTCAAGTCCAGGAGCCCTGGTGGGAGAGTGCACAATGTGTCAAACTGTCAACCAAGAGGTTAATAGTTCAAATCCACCAGCTGTTCTGTGGGACAAGGATAAGAAATCTCCTTTTATAAAGATTTACAGCCTCAAAAACCCATAGGAAGACTGCTGTGAATTAGACTCCGCTTGAGCACAGTGGGTTTGATTTCAGTTTTATAAATCAAGAATAATTTTTTTTCCTTATCCTGCTTTTTGATTTGTAATTCATATTTCTTCTGTATAAGATATATTTCCTTTATTTAAGGAGCTTATGAGGATAAGAAAACATGACACATCCTAACAAATCCTTACCAATAACCTTTCAGCATAAACAAAATTCTTTAGAAGTGTGTTTGTAAAATCACTGCTTTACCATTTGACCATTCACTTGGCAGAAAAGGAACCTAGTGAACTGCCTACTCTGCTTCAAAAGAGAGGCGCTGTGGTTTCAGATACACTCAAATGCGTGCCTTTTGATCTTTTGATGGTATAAATACATACAGGACACATGGGAGCCAATTAACTTAAAATCTGGTTATACTACTTATCACCAGATGGGCCCTCAGTCTAACTTCACTGCAAGAAAAAAATAATATGGTGATAACTCAATTATGAAATCACCTTCAAAGTAAATTCCTTTCAGCATACACCTATCCCTTGCTTAACAGCTAACTCACATCTGAAAACACTGCCACTAAGTGAAAAGCTGTTAAATGAAAAAAAAAAAATCCTACTAATTTTTTAAAAATATTTTTTCCGATTTTAATAAAAGTTTACAGAAAAGTTGGATCTCCATTCATTCATTGTTGCACATTTTCCTCTCTATCCCCTACCCTCAGTTCACTTTTCTCTTTAAAAAAAAATATTCATTCTTGCAGTTTCTTTCCTCCTTCCCATGCCAAATCACTTTGCTATGCACCTCTTATTCTGGACTGTTGTCATGTAAATAATGTCTACTTATATATTCCTTTTAAACAATTCTTTCCCTCACCTGTCCCAATGCAGTATTAATGATATTTTCTTAAGTCTCCCCCCATCCTCAATGTCAGTCTTGTTTTATAACAGTGACATTATGAAGTCTTTTTCCTTTTGTGACCGAGATATTTTACTCAGCATAATGTCCTTCCGGGTCAATCACTTTGAATAGTTGTTTATTAATTCCTTATTTTCAGTGTTGTATAGCTATGCCACAACTTCTCTATCCATTCAGTTGTTGATGGGTACTTGTGTTGTTTTTATCTCTTTGCTGTTGTGAACAATGAAGCAATAAATTTGGGTGTGCGTGTATCTGTTTGGGTGGAACTTCTGGTTTCTTTAGAGTATATTCCCAGTAGTGCAATTGCTGTTTCAAATGTCTATTTCCAACTTTTTGAGAAAGTGTCATACTGCTTTCCATAATGGTTACACCATTTTACTCTCCCATCTACAGTGAATAAGGGTTCCAATTCTCCACAACCTCACCAGCATTTGTTGTTTGCTGCTCTGTTGAACTTTGCTATCGTTACTGGGGTGAGATGATATCTCATAGTTGTTTTGATTTATATCTGTCTTTGAACTAGGAATTTTGAACATTTCTTCATGTGTTTGTTCACCATCTGAATGTCTTCTTTGGTGAAGTATCTGTTCATATCCTGTGCCCATTTTGCAATTGAGTAGCTTCCCTTTATTTTGTTGAGGTGCCTATTAATTCTAAGAGGGAATTGTATGAGGAGTTGCATTCCAAACCACAGTGAAGAACAAAACACATAAAGAAGCAAAATTCAAGATATTAATGAACAGTGAAAGCAAATGTTATATAAAAATGAAGCAATCATAGAAAAGTAAATATAGTTCATGCATAAACTATAATGCAATAGCACTTTAAAAAATGAGATTTGCAAGTGATAAGTGTTAAGCACAAAAGGTCCTATTTTGAAAGAGGTTTTTAAAAAAAATTTTAAATTATTTTATCACTTTTTATTGGAACAGGGCTCTTACTGTTATTTTATCACTCTACTCACACTTAAAAATACAATTAAATCAGTACCTGAGGGTGTGGAGTCAACTTTGCCTTATCTGGAATGACCTCATATGTGTAAAGTTAGACCTTTGATCGATAGGGATTTTAATTGCTGAGTTTTTGAAGTAGATCGCCAGGTATTTCATTGAGATATTTCTGAGTGGAATCACACTTCCAGCCTTTTTGTTAGCAGGCACGTTCTTTAGCAATTTGTACCATCTGATTCAAGTTCTTTTCAACTCCTAGCAAACCTCTGTTGAGTTTCCAAAACTCTATTTCTTATCAGGAGAGCAGCCATCTTTCTCCTGTAGAATGACTAGAGATCTCAGCCTTTGGATTAGCAGTGAAATCTTCTCTGTACTACTACATATTGCCAGAGCTTTTTTTAATATTATCTGTCAAGGTTGTTGTTAGATGTTGTTGAGTCAAGTACAACCCCATAGCAATCTTATGCCATCCTCACACTTCCTGGCACAAGTCCATTGAGGCAATCTTCCTCTCCTTTGCCAACCCTCCACCTTTCCAAGCATGACGTCTCTCTCCAAGGACTAGTCTCTTTTAGTAACATACTCCAGGTATGTAAGACAAATTTTTATCATCTTTGTCTCCAAGTCGCACTCTAGCTGCACTTTCTCCAAGACATATTTATTTGTTGTTGTTCTCCCCCCCTTTTCCTTTTAAAAATTCATTGTTATACATTTTCTCACCCTTGTTTGTTCTTTTGGCAATCCAAAAAAGTACTGGTGTTCAGTACTCTTCTCCAACACGAAATGATGCTCAAAGGCATCAATTCTTCTTTTGTCATTCTTATTCATTGCCCAGCTCTCAAAGGCATATGGCAAGTGATAGGAAGGATCATGGCTTGAATTAGATGCACCTTATTCCTCAAACTGACATTGTTACTCCCCAATACAAATACACCAACTAGGGACTCTAAAAATTATATTAGTGAACAGTCGCCCTATCCTCTCCCACTGAAACATATCTTCTTAGACATATCTATTCACTTTGTTTTTAGATGGAATAGTGATTACTTAATAAACATTATGAAAGAAAATGTAAAGAGGAGTTTGCATTGGGATAGTGGGAAAGATACCTTCCTCACTGTGACGATAGAACTTGAAAGTGACCCTCTTCTTCTCTTCTGGGAGTTACCGATTAGAGATGTGAAGTCTACAGTTACAGTGGGCATTTCAGATACCAGGTTAAAGGTGATGCTATGGAAAAATACAGAAATAAGAGACTACTGTAGAAGAGAAGCCAGTGCAGTTCTGAAAAGGGCAATGCTGTATTAAGCTACCTGGAGCTTAAGGCCGTCAAAAGTCATACAAGTAAGGTTCTTGTTAAGAACACTTGTAGAGGAATTATGTTGGGGGAAAAGATGAGGGATAAATTGTTCCCCCAAAAGATAGATTCAAACAAGAAAATATTCTTATTGTACTATACCAATATGTACATACAAGGTTCATAGTTAAAGGGAGAAAGGAAGGCTAGAAGCTGTGGAAAGATGGGCTTATTCCTGTATTAGGTCATTGTTCAGATGCTTTCTACAGCTAAGTATCATTGATCAATTATAGCTGGATTTTAAGAGAAGCATCAATACTTTGTCAGTCTGTAATGGGTAGTTAGAAATACCCTGGGGCTTTAGGATTTTAGACAAACCCTTAAAAGTGTGCTGGATTTGAACAACTATTTTCTCATCCCATAGATTAGGACACTGATATGTGGTGTGAGATGGTTATTATATGCTTTCCAGTCACTTATGACTCATCACTACCCTATGTACAACAGCTCTGAATTTTCCTCTCTTTTGACCCAATTTGATTGTCTCTGATACACTTACCCCTATTACTCCGGTCTCTGAGCCAATCCATCTTATCCAGGGTCTTCCTCTCTTGCTTTATTCCTCCACCTTTCCAAGCATGATGTACCTCTTCAAGGACTTGTCCCTCTTGGTAACATTCCCAAAGTATATGAGACCGAGCTTTAAAATCCTTGCCTCCAAGGAGCAGCCTAGTATCACCCTGTAATGAACAGACTTGTTTGTTCTCTTAGCAGTCCATGATATATTCAATACTCTTCTCCAGTACTACAACTCAAAGGCATTAATCTTTCTGCTATTATCTTTAATATTGTCTAGCTCTCGGATGCATAGCAAGTAATTGTAAAGACCACGGCCTGGATCAGATATACCTTAGTCTCAGGACTGTCATAATTGCTCTTCAGTACTCTGGAGATATCCCTGACAGCAGATTTTCCAAATGCAATTTATCTTTTGATTTCCTGGCTGCTGGTACCAAGAGTGTTGATTATGGAGCCAAGCAAGCTGAAGTTGATAAAAATCTTAATCTCCATCTGTCGTGGTGCTGCCACTCAGCCCAGAGGTGAAAATCTGTTTTCTTGATATTGAGCTTCAATCCATACTAAAGGCTTCAGTCATTGATCTACTGCAGCAAATGCCTCAGGTCTTCCTCAGTTTCTTGTCTCTTGGTATCACTCCTAGCTGATTCTACTACTTGTATTACATTGATAGCAATAGTCCTCAGAAATAACATAATGAGCAGGTCGGTTGAAATCCAGTGCTGTTAATAGAGAGCACATTGTGTCTATGATTACCAAACAAAGCACAGATGGGACCTAGGGCTTTGCTGGAACTCAAAGAGGTACCTAAGATATTTTCAAGCTTCAGGAAAAAAATCACAGTCTACCTTTGGATACTGTGGAACTTCTAACTCAAGGTATTGATATTTTTAACATTGTACTGCTACATTCCTCTCATGAGTGTGTTATTGTTATATGCCATCAAGTTGACTGCAACCCATAGTGACCCTGTAAACCTTTATCTGGCCCATGCTATCATTATCACCTCTGAGACAAGTGAGTCCATTGTTACAGTCATTGCCTCACTGAGGATCCTTCTTTCCTATGCTGACCCTCCATGTTTGACTATCGGCCTGAAAGGATTGGCTTCTCCTTACCACATGCCCAAAGAATGTGAGATGGTGTTTCACTTGCCTTCAAAAAGCAATTGGTTTCACTTTCTCCAGGACAGACCTGTTTATTCTCTTGGCAACCAATAGGATACTGAATACTCTCTTCCAACGGCACAACTCAAAATATCAGTTCTTCTGTCATCCTTAGTCACTGGCCAACTTTCAGATGCATATGTTATGCATGATTAAGTAGACACATTTGGATGAGACACATCATAGTCTTTAACAGATACCATTACTCTTTAGTACTCTAGAGTACTTTAGTACTGTGGAGAGGTGTCTTGATTTTCCCCAACGTGACATGTCTCTTTTTTTTTTTTAACTACTAATATAAAGGGTGTTGATGTTAATGAACACAAGGGTTTATTTCCATAGTTACATGACAAGATAGACAGATTGCAATAGACAAAGCACTTTATTGGGGATCTGGGAGAGCAAAGAATTCTCTCAACTATCTCCTTGCTAAGGATGGTTACTGGTTTTTATATTAGGTTAGATATTAATTTACTTAAGTATTATTATTGCTTGTTCAAAATTAAATTCAAAAGAATACATACAGTTTGCAGTAAGCAAAGAACTTCAGGTACAGTTTACATATGGCTGAGAAAAAAACAAAACAGTTTCAAATGCTAGTTCAGAGAAGATAGATTTCTTTTCCCAGTAAACAGACAGTTTAAGGTAATAGGCATGACTATGTTGTTGTTGTTGATTGCAGTTGAGTTGAGCATGACTTATAGTGATACTATAAACAAAAGGCCTGAAACCTTTCTATAACTATCGTTATTTATCAAAGTTCATAAAGTTTCCAGAGGCATGTTGTTTAGGAAGTGATGCCACTCCTGCTTCCAAATGCATGACTATAGAGAAGTTAAAACAGAATCTGAGGACTAAACACATGTTAGACAGTTCAACCAGTTTTGCAGGCTGAAAATCCAGAATATCGAGTTTTTAGAGCTATACCATGTGTTTGAATAATTCTAAACTTATTGATACCACTTATTAATACCATTGATTGTGGATTCAAGGAAGATGAAATTGTTCATGGTTTCAACCTTTTCTCTATCTATTACGATGCTGCCTATTGGGCCAGTGGAGAGAATTTTAATTTTCTTGATGTTGAGCTGTAATCCATATTAAAGGCTGTAGTCTTTGATCTTCTGAAGCAAGTGCTTCAAGTCTCTTCACTCAGCAAGCAAGATTGTGTCATTTGCATAATGCAGTCTGTTGATGAATCTTTCTCTAATCCTGATGCCACATTACTCATTATAAGGTCAGAATTATCAAATTATTTGTTCAGCATTCAGTGTGAATAGATATGGAAAAAGGATACACACCTTACTTGATTTAAGCCATGCAGTGTTCTTTTTAACCCTGTTCAGAAAACAACCTCTTGGTCTAGACATGTTTCATGTAGACATAATTAAGTGTTCTGGGATTCCTTTTCTTTTCAATGTTACCCTTGAAGGTGGTGAAGTCAAACATGATCTGGTTTGTTAAATTGTGGAAGGTTCAGTTGTTGTTAGTACCATCAAGTCAGAACTGAATCATAGCTTGACCCTGTATTTGGTCTCCAGAAGTAGCAGGATATTGCCTATCCTTCTCCCATAGAGGAGCTGGTGTATTACAACCATGTGTAAGGTCCAGAAAGTCTTAAGATTTTAGGACAGAAATGCTTATTATAGTGCTTTGACTTGGTCTTTAACAAATAAAATGGATAATTGTTTCTATTTTGGTGTAGGGATGCCATGACACAATTACTAAGACATTTAAGGATGCCAGTATAAATATAGGAGTCTTTCACTCTAAGCTGTTATCACATATTTGATGTGTAGTAATATTAGTACCATTTCCATAGTCTATAATACAGTTGTATAATTTTGCTCAAAATCAAGAAAACAAAGATTCTCACCACACTGGGCCAAGAGGCAGCATAATGATAGATGGTAAAGAGATTGAGACTGTTAACAGCTTCAGCTTGCTTGGCTCCACAATCAACATTCTTGGTACCAATATCCATGAAATCAAAAGATGAATTGCACTGGGAAAACCTGTTGTCAGGGACCTCTCCAGAATACTAAACAGTAATAATGTCAGTTTGGAGACTAAGGTGCACCTGATGCAGGTTATGGTCTCCTCAATTTCTTGCTGTGCATCCTAAAGCTGGACAATGACTAGTAATAATAGAAGGAGAGTTGATGCCTTTGAGCTGTGGTGCTGGTATTGAATATACCACGGACTGTTAGGAGAACAAACAGATTCGTCATTGAGAGGGTAAAATCAGGCTGTTCATTGGAGGCAAGGATTCCGAATCTTCATCTGACATACTTTGGGCATGTTGTGAGGAAGGACTAGTCCTTGGAGAGAGAAATCATGCATGGGAGGGTGGAAGGACAGCACAAGAGAGAAAGACCCTCGATGAGATGGATTGACTCAGTGAACTGGGGTAATGGGAGTAGGTGTGTCAGAGACAGTAAGGTTGGTGCAGGATAGAGCAGGGTTCAGAGCTGTTGTACATAAGGTCGCTATGAGTTGCAGGCAACTCAATGGCACATAACGACAATGACAAGGCACCACTGGTCCTTGACAAAAGGATATGTGGTTTCAGAGATTGCTTCCATGAAGACCCAGCATGCCAGCTGAAAAAAAGGGGCAATGAAGAAGATTTCATGACCTTCATGATTTTGTCCAGCAACAGACTTGCTTTTGAGTTGCTTCAGGTCTAGTGTGGTCAGCCTACATTTCTGAAGCTTTAATCACAGGACAACTGGGCTGCTTACTGCATTGTACCTCTGAAAAATTTGTTGGCATCGAATAGTCATAGTCTCAAGATTAGAATGCCTTCAAGTGTCATTCTTTTAACATTAATTTTAGCTGGCTTTTCAGAAACAGTATGTTTTCTTTACAATGAAATCCAAGCCACTAAATATATAAAAATAAACCTATTATTCATATGCCAACATGTACCGAGCATGAAACATTTTTTCTCCATATAAAGTAATACTTCTCCAAAGAAAACACTAGATAATTTTCATTATAATCATCCATACTTCTAAATATCCAAATTAGCAGCACTCTGACTGATTTATCATTCATGATGAGGAAATTCCATTTTTATTTACCTTTGTGATACACTGACCACCAGTCCTCTGTGCTGAATTTTTACATCTAAGTATCCACCATGTTAAGTTAAAAACGGAAATAATTTTTACCTATTACTTTGCTTAAATGCTATAATATTAGAATTATCATATAGTTTAATGTTAAACAACAGAACCAAAGTTGGAATTTCTTATCGAGTTACACAGACATTAATGGAAGGCATTCATAAACTGGGAATTATACACACACACACACACACACACACACACACACACTTCTGGGTTTGGATTAAAGATATATTCTAGTGTCAAAAACTTTCTTTAAGAATCTTCTCCTTCATGTCATTATTACTAGTTCATCAGTACTTTTTCTCTATCTTCTAAACAACTGAAATGATTTTCTGGGATTTCCCCCCCCCCCCGCATTAAATAGAAGCTTTATTTTTTTTATATTCATTGAATTTGAGCATGTCATTTATCCTCCTGCCCATTTTTCTTATATTAAAAGGTCTCCTGCTGGAATTTAATTTCAAGTTAAATCTTTACCCCACCCTCAGGCTGTGAGACTGAATTAAATAAATCCCACTAAAAGTAATAAAGCACTCTTAGCTGTGGTCTTGTGATATCAGTTGTCAGCCTGTCGGAGCAAATCTGAGTGTTAAATTCGCAGCCTCTGCTAGTGAGGAAAGAATCTGAACAGCAAAAAGCTCGGGATATCAGAACTGCCGCAGCCGCTCCAGTCTCCTCTCAGCAGCCGTACTTAAGCATGCAAGAAAATATCTTTGAAGATGATTTTCTTGATCACACTCGTCTAAAATTCATATTGATGGTAAAACATAAAGGCACAGCTATGGTTATTATACTTTATTTAGCAATGTTGCGAGCCTGTGGGATTTATTAACAGGAAGGTAGAAGGACTTCTTTGCGGGCAGGAGGGACAAAACAGAGATATTGTACTGATGGAGAACTGATGAATTTTAGATTTAAAGTGCTAGCGAGGACTGGTGTCCAAACACATGATTGAAAGGCAGACGATTTGAGACAGGGAAAGAAAGATAATATATGCCATCAATTTCCCCTTATGAAAATTCGTAAAGAAATCAATCCACAGAACACAGCCAATCTCAGAGCCTTCCAAATGAAACGTTCTTAAAAGGGGGAGGGGGGAGCTGATAGCACTTTGTCCTCCCAATAGGCTCCCTATACCAGGCTAGATTTATGGGTGTGACTAATAAAAGGTGACAGCTGGCTTCAAATCTGTTGGCTTGCCACCAAAATTAAAAGAGTATTATGTTTGGAACCTGCAGGATGATCTGACTTTCTGGACAAGAATTTCTGTAATGAAAAAGAGAAGATGGGAAATGAGACAGCTAATGATGCCATGCTCACTTTGGCCAAACCTCCAGGATGCAGCTGGGGACTTCTTGTTAATTCTATACACAAACTTTTTTTTTTAAAAAAAAAATTCTCATAAGCAGTTGTTTAACTATTCATTTAGCTCAGTGTGGTCCCAAGTGTTAAAAAGTAAAGATGTGGCTTTGAGGACTAAGGTGCTTGACTCAAACCACTGTATTTTCGTTCACTTTCCCATGAGAAAGCAAGAAAATAAATAAGGAAGACAGAGGAAGAACTGATGCCTGGGAATCACAATGTTGAGGAAAAAAATTGAATATATCTTGGGCCGCCAGTAGAACAAATGAACCTGTTTTGGAAGGAGGAAGGCCAGAGGGCTTCTTGAAGGGAGGGATGGTGAGATTTCATCTCTCATACTTTGGCACCTTGTCAGTAGAAAGTAGTTGTTGTGGAATGACATCATGTTTGGCAAAGCAGAAGATCAGTGAGAAGGCAGATCTTCGGTGGGATGATTGCATAGTAGCCACCAACAAAAAGCTTAAATAAATGGCCGTGAAGATACTGTAGGACTGGACAGTACTTCCCCGACACGGAGTAGGAACCAACCTGATAGCTTCTATTAACAGCAAACATGGCCCAAAAAGGCAAGACAGGACAACTTCCTTGACAATTTGAAATATATCTCCTTGGTTGCATTTATTTTGAAAGGAAAAAGTAATCTGGACTTAGCAATTTTGCATGTATCCACGAATCTTTGGGAATGTGGCTACACACCAAATTCATAGTCTGATGGACTGTTATTTTATAAACCACAAAAAATCTTTCTCTTAGAAAATGGGAGCTATATCTCTAAGTATTTTCCTCAAGGTCTAGTTAATGCCAGGCAGATATTTGATGTTTAGTGGATATTTGTCAATTGCTTCACATTTAATGTAAAGAATTCTTTCAGGTTAACTGCAAAGGAATCACCAAGTCCCAATTTTCTTTTTTCACAAATGTAGTATCTTCTGAAGACCAGGTCATCTTTGCCTTTAAGATAAATTCCTTTTTCTTCATATCAAATTGAGAATTAATTTTTTTCTGCACAGTTTTGATGGCTCTTGGTACGTACGTTAGTATTCCATATCAAATAGTCATAGGCTCTGAGAGCTAGAAGAAACTTTTTGCAGTGTCGTGTCCAGGGATTACAAACTCTAATGCCTCCAAGGGTCAGGCAGGAAACATAAATATGTGAATCCAGCTAGACTTAAGATCACAGGGGCGAGGAGAGGAGAAAGCCTGTAGCAAACTAGAGATTGCCTGACTGATCAAATCACTCGGTTCTGACCACACAATACAAGGCTGAGGTCTGGCCTACCAGCTACCTGTTTACAAACACTGAATTAGACTTTGATTTTCCTTTTAAAATGTCATATTTATGATTTTTTTTTCAGAAAATTGAAATGTTATTTTATGGCTTCAGGGTCAGAAAACGTCAATGCCACAAAACCAAATTCAATGTCACAGGTTCTAATTCATAGTGGCCCTTTATGTTTCCGGGCTTAACTGAACTCCCTTGTGTTTTCTAGGCTGTGATTTTTATGGAAACAGACAAACAGGTCTTTTTTCTGTGGTGCTAATAGGCACAGGACAGGACAGGGTTCAGGTCTGTTGTTCACAGGGTTGCTAACAGTTATATTCGACTGGATGTTGCCTAACAACAATGTGTATTTGAACTGTCACTCTTTCAGCTGGTAGCTGACGGACCTGATGCTATATACTACACAGCTGATGTATTTACACCCTATGAATTAATATCGAAGCAAATATGTACAGGGGAAAGTACCTCAAAAGGATTTTCACCTGCACGCTTTTGGTTTTTTGAAGTAAAAATATATATATTCTGCAAAATTGCTTGGTGTCTTTCCCTAGTCTTGAAGTCAGGAAAACCTTGGAAAAATCATAGGATGACCTTTTGGGAATGATGACCTTGGACAATTTGCCAAGCTTACTGTCCTTCCCTGTTTCTTTAGCAGCAAATGGGCTTATTTGCCATAAGTCTATTTTAGGACTCAGAAAGAAATATATGTAAAGTGCTAAACACAAAGCTAGATCCTATTTGGTGGTCAGAAAATCCGAGTTTTGTGCTGTCTGCACTCCGAATCTCTGCCCTTCTCCTTTCTCTCTGGATCTGGGCCTGTAACTCCTTGAAGCCAGTTGGCAATAAATTGGTCTGCTTTCTATCCTTTCACTCCAGCAGAGATCATCAACAGTGTTGTGGTTTTTGTTTGTGATTCATTGTTAGATAAATCCTTTTATATAAAAAAAAATGAATGTAAACATTTTCTTTAAGGAGCTTCCTTGGAGATTTCCACCCCCTGGTTAAGTAACAATTTGTATTCTTCCAAGCACATTATTTTCTTGGTTAATGTACTTTTCCTCTTTGTACCCTTTCTTTCAAGAAAAATAAGATGTTACAGAAGGCTTCCAAATGTTATGGGGCCTTTAAATGCTCACTGTAGGAAATCTGGGTCTCTAAAATTAGCATTGATGATTTGACAGGGCAAGGAGCTGCTTACTTATGTTTTGTCCCAGCCCTCAGAATGACTGTTGCCCAGAGCCCTGACTGGATTCTCTAGCGGAGAAACCCAACTGAGTGTTCTCTTTGAAGACACTATGGCTTTTATAATCTTTAAAGAAATGTAATGAGTTTGGCCAATGGTTCTGTGGTGTTTCAATCATTGAAAACAAAACAAAACAAAGCACAAAACACGGTAAAAATGGGCAAAGGCCTGCTAAAGTGACTGAATTCAAGGCTTTACTTGGGATGGTATTGGTTGGGCAGCAGCTCTTAGTTTAGGCTTATTGAGTGGAACTTTAAGAAGTTATATTAGTTGCCATCCAGTCTGTACAAACTCATGGTCATTCTATGTATAATTGGTCCCATATCAATCATGCTTATTGCTATGTCTGAATTCAGTGCTGCAGTGACTGTATACATTGAGTGCCTTCCAATCTAGAAGGTTCCTACCCTAGGACAATATTTGATGGCATTTTGTTGTGATTCATAGACTTTTCATAGATAACTTTTAGAAGTAGATTGCCTGGCTTTTCTTTCTAATTTGTTTTAGTGCGAAGGTCTCATGGGATCCTGTTCCCCATGGGCTGACCTTGTTGGTATTAGAAATACTGGTGACAGGACTTCCAGTATCCCACTAACATACAAGTTACCACAGTGTGACAAATGTAGACAGGTAGTGGAGGTATTCATTAGACACAGCTACATGGAGAAGCATGGAATTTTCAGTAAGCAAGAAGAAACCAAATACGTTTTCCACTCTAAACCATAGTAATCATGAAATCCTCTTATTAATATTTGTTAGATGTTTGGTTTATTCCTGGTTATTCTGTAAGCACTGGATTAGGCATTTAAAAGTTATAAAAGGTAACATCTCAGGGTAAACTTGGTGACCTTGTTTACAAGACATGAGCCAGATTTATTTGGTCAGATCATTCTTTGGAATTTCCCGCTGGTCATGCTTAGTTCAATGTCTTCTTGAGCACTTGATCGTTCTAAAGTGAAATCTATATTTGGACCAAGAGGCAGTCATCAGAACAGAGCAGGGAAACACTGCCTGGTTAAAAATTGGGAAGGGTGTTTGCCAGGGATGTGCCCTATCTCCATGCCTTTTCAACCTATATGAAGAACAGATTATCTGAGAGTCTGGGCTCTATGAGGAGAAGTGTGGCATCAGGACTGGTGAAAGACCTATTAACAATCTGCGTTATGCGGATGACACAAACCTGCTTGCTGAAACTAAGGAGCACCTGAAATGCTTGCTGCAGAGGGTCAAGGACTGCAGCCTTCAGTATGGATTGAGGCTCAATGTCAAGAAGACAAAGATTCTCACCACTGGACCAATTGGCAGCACCAGGATGGATGATGAAGAGATTGAGATTGCTAACAACTTTAGTCTGCTTGGCTCCACCACCAACACTTCTGGCACCAGCAGCCAAGAAATAAAAAAACATATTGCAATGGGAAAGTCTCCTGTTAGGGACCTCTCAAAAGTACTGAAGAGCAATGGTGTCACTCTGGAGACTAAGGTGCATCTGATACAGGCTATGGTCTTTGCAATCACTTGTTATGCATCAGAGAGTTGGACAGTGACTGTACCATGGACTGCCAAGAAAACAAACAGATTCAACCTGGAGAGGGTTAAACCAGGCTGCTCCTTGGAGGCAAGGATTCTGGGGCTTCATCTGACATACTTTGGACATGTTGTAAGGAGGGACAGGTCCTTGGAGAGGGACATCATGCTTGGGAGGGTGGAGGGACGGCGCAGGAGGGGAAGACCCTTTATGAGGTGGATTGATTAGGTGACTGGGGTAATTGGGATGGGTGTGTCAGAGGCAATGCGATTGGCACCGGATAGAGCAGGGTTTAGGGCTGTTGTACATAGGGTCGCTATGAGTCACAAGCGACTTGACAACACATAACAACAAACAACATGCTTAGTCAGAAGTTGGACTTCCCTTTCCTATGGCAACACTGTGGTTGTCAAACTGGCAGAACAGACACCACTCTCAGCTATTAATGGGGCATCTTTGATAAAAGAGGCAGTGTTCTCCCCAGGAGTAGTAAACAATGTGCCTGGTTATGGGCTCACTGCAGAAGCCATCTCTTCCCACCTGGGCATTGACAAAGTGGTAGTCACAGGATCAACATAGGTTGTTATTGTTATTATGTGCCTTAAAGTTGCCTGTGACTCATAGTGGCCCTCTGTACCATATCTCTGAAATCTGCCCTGTCCTGAGCCAGTCTCACTGACTCTGACACACCCAATTTCATTGCCCCAGTTACCATGTCAATCCATCTCATCCAGGTCTTCTTCTCCCTCCACTTTTTCAAGGATGAGGTTCTTCTCCAGGGATTGATCCCTCCTGGCCACATGTCCAAAGTATGTGACACAGCTTCAAAATCCTAGCCTCCAAGGAGAAACTCGGTTTCACCCTCTTTAAACAGATTTTTTGTTCTCCCAGCAGTTCATAGTATGTTCAATACTTATCCAGCACCACAACTCAAAGTCATAAATTCTGTCATCCTTAATCATTGTCCAACTCTCTGCTGCATAGTAAGTAATTACAAAGACCATGGTCTGGATCAGTCACATCTAGACTGACATTATTGCTCTTTAGCACATTGGAGAGGTCCTTGACAGCAGACTTTCCCAATGCAATTAATCTTTGATTCCCTGACTGCTGGTGCCAAGAGTGTTGATTGCGGATCTGAGTAAGCCAAAATGGTTAACACCCTCAATCTCTTCTCCATCTATTATGGTGCTGCCAATTGACCCAGTGGTGAGAATCTTTGTCTTCTTGATGTTAAGCTTCAGTCCATACTGAAGACTACAGTCCTTGACCTTCTACAGCAAAAGCTTCAAGTCCTCCTCAGTTTTGGCAAAACACATATCAGCATAATTCAAGTTGTTGTTGATGCATCTTCCTCCAATCCTGATCCCACACTCTTCCTAATAAAGTCCAGCCTCCTGAATGATCTGCTCTGCATGCAGATTGAAAAAGTATGGAGGTAGGATGCATCTCTGATGCAATCCCTTTCTAATTATTTTGAATAAAATTTTATTTTAATTGTGATTTTAACAAACATTTACAGAGAACTTAGACTTTCATTCATTCATTGTCGTACATTTTTATCCCCTCACTCTCCCTCCCACTACCCCCAGTTAACTTTTTAAAAAAAATTCATTCATTATTGAAAAATCACCTACCTTCCCCCAACCCCCACCCTCAGTCCTCTTTTGCAAATAGTTCTTTCTTTCATCCAAAAGCAATGATCATTAACTATTCACTCTTGTCCTATTCTCCTCCCTACCCACCGTGTCAGACTTGCTTTTTAACAGTGGTGCTATGTAAATATTTGTCCTTCTGTGATTGAGATATTTCACTCAGCATGATGTTCTCCAGGGTCCTCCATATTGTGTAATGTTTTACAAGTTCACTGTTTTTCAGTGCTGCATAGTATGAATATATCATAATTTTTCTATCCATTCATTTGTTGATGGGCACTTGGATTGCTTCCATCTCTTTGCTATTTTAAATAACACAAAGATGCACATGAGTGTGCATATATCTGTTTGGATGGTGGTTATTGTTTCTTTAGGGTATATTCCCAGTAGTGGAATTGCTGGGTCAAATGATATTTCTATTTCTAACTTTTGGAAATGCTAAACCACCTTCTATAGTGATTGCATCACTTCACACTCCCACCAGCAGGGAATAAGGGTTCCAACCTGTCTACAAGCTTGCCAGGATTTATTTGTTGCTGCTCTGTTGAACTTTACTATTGTTATGCTAGGATGAGATGATATCTCATAGTTGTTTTGATTTACATCTCTCAAATAGCTGAGGATTTTGAACATTTATTCATGTGTTTGTGTGCCATTTGAATATCTTCTTTGGTGAAGTATCTATTCATATTCTGTGTCCGTTTTGCGATTGGGTTGTTTACCTTTTTCTCATTGAAATGCTTGAGTATTCTATAAATTTTAGATATAAGTCCCAAGTAATAATGAAAAACCTACAACCATGAAAGAACAAAATAGATGAATGGACCTTCTAAGAATCAAATCCTTACGCATTTGTTAAAAAAAACACACAAAACACAACAAACACCACTAAAAAACCCAAACCACCCCAAACCAAATAAATCCAAACCTTCTCCAACATGTTGTTGTTGTTATGTGCTGTCCTGTGCCAATCGCACTGTCTCTGACACTTAGATCCGATTATCCCAGTCACTGGATCAATCCACCTCATAGAGGGCCTTCCCCTCCTGTGCTGTCCCTCCACCCTCCCAAGCATGATGTCCTTCTCCAAGGACTGGTCTCTCCTTACAACATGTCCAAAGTATGTTAGACGGAGCCTCAGAATCCTTACATCCAAGGAGCCACCCAGTTTAACCCTTTCCATGTACCTATGTTCACCAACATAGTAAGAAGGAAACCACAGACTTGGAAAAAATATTTGGTAATAACAAGTTGTTGTTGCCATTACATGATGTTGAGTTGCCTGTGACCCATAGTGACTTACAGCAGTTCTGAACCCTGCCTTGTCCTGAGCCAGTCTCACTAATACCAACACACCAATTCCCATAGCCCCAGTCTCTAGCAATACATCTCTTCTAGGGTCTTCCTCTCCTGCGCTGTCCCTCCACCCTTCCTAGTATGATGTCCTCTTCTAAGGACTCATCTCCCCTGGCCACATGCCCAAAGTATATCTTTCTTAATTTTGAACCATGCAGTTTTCCCTTACTCTATTCTGACAATTGCTACCTAGTCCAAGTATAGTTTCACCTAAGTATAATCAAGTGTTCTGGAATTCCCATTGGAAAATTAATTAAAGACTCTGCTGTGAAGAGCAATATGAAGAAAGCGACCCTGAGGCTGAGTGGAAAGAGCCCCTGCATTGTGTTTGTGGATGCTGACTTGGACAACCCAGTTGAATTTGAACACCAGGAATTATTCTTCCTCTAAGGCCAGTGTTGTGTAGCTGCATCCAGGCTTTTTGTGGAAAAATCAATTTAGAATGAGTTTGCTGGGTGGAGTGTAGAAAGGGCTAAGATGTACGTTCTTGGAAATCCTCTGACTCCAGGAGTAAGACAAGGACCTTATATAGACAAGAAACAATATGATAATATAACTGACCTCATTGAGAGTAAGAAGAAAGAAGGGGCTAAGCTTGAATGTGGAGGAGGCCCCTGGAGGAATAAAGGCTCCTTTATGCAGCACACAGTTTTCTCTAGTGTAACAGATGAGGTGGTTTTTGCCAAGAAGGAAATACCTGAACCAGTCCAGCAAATAATGAAGTTTAAATCTTTGCATGAAGTGATCAAGAGAGCAAACAAGACTTTCCATGGTGTAGCGGTGGGAGTCTTTACCAAGGCCCTTGATGAAACTGTGATTGTGTCTGCTGCTCTTCAGATTGGAACAATGTGGATGACTTGCTCTGTCTAGTGCTTCTTTGGGGGGATTCAAGATGTCTGGAAATGAATGAGATCTGAGAGAATATGGTCTTCAGAAATATGCTGAAGTCAAGACAACCATGATGAACATTTCCAAGAAGAATTCATAAAGAAAACCTCAAGAGTGGTGCACATTTTCCACAATTAATAATATATTACAGTGTTGTGCCTTGATTTTTCTAAATAAGTAAACCATATTAGCATCAGTAACCACAGATAGAAAAGTTGACATGTAGCTTACTTTGAACCATTTTATGGTTTAATAGATGATGACTGATTGTCCTTTACCTTATTTCCCTTACCGGTTCCTTGAAATATTTAATATTCATGATATTAGCTGCCAAATAGGGAGGCTTTACTCCAAGTAGTTGTGAAGTCATTGATGTCACTTGAAATGTTGATTAGATGTGGTGTCTGTCTGTCAAAGAAAGTGATTGCTGAAATACGGGTGTAAATCCCTGTATAAACTTCAATAAAAACAACCTTGCATTTAAAAAGAAAAGAACGTATTCTGGGAATCTGTCCAAATTAATTAACATAATCTTGAATCACTCTTTCTAATATCAGCATAATATTTCCTTGAGAGGGATTTGTTATAGTTTATTCCAATAGTTACCTATAGATAAAAAAAGTTATTTGCCCCTATATTTTTAGTGGCAGAAGCCCTAAGTTAATTGCTTTAACACTATAATCAAGAGTTTTCAACCTTTCTTCTAATTGTCAGATGTTCATTTATAAAGCAGGAAAAATACACAAGAAAATATGAAACAAATTTCAATGAAAATAATTTTGAAGAAGATGGCAGTTAGACGAATATTTTGTTTTCAAGAAAGCATGATGTATTTTTTAAGTTAAAATAAATAGTTCTTTATCTTTTAACTTTAACAATAATAATTTCTCTTTAAGTACTCTTCAGTAACATAAAATAGATCCTTTCCACAAGAATTTAAAGAGGTAGGCCTGAAGTTGGTTGATCTCTTCTATTACCTCTTTTGCAGAGGAAACCACAGCTATCAATGTATGTTTATCTTTTTTATACATTTTTAGGCCTTTCTTGAATACATATTTGTGTGTTAATATACAAGGACTTGAGATGCTTGCTGCAGGAAAAAAACTAAACTCTCCAATACGGGTTACATCTCAACATCAAGAAAGCAAAAGTTCTCACCCTTGGGCTGATAGGCAACATTATGATAGATGGAGAAAAGATTTCAATTGTCAACAATTTTGTCTTACTTGGATCCACTATCAACACCCTTGTTATCTCCTGACTAGAACATCAGGAGACATATTGCACTGAGAAAGTCTTCAAGAAGCATCTGGTGAATTGGAACCATCTGCCTTTGGCTTGGCAGCATAACTCTATCCACTAAGCCACCTATCTGTCTCTGTATATGTAGAGCTGCATTACAAATCTAAAGATGAAACCTTTCTGGTGGTTTGAAATCACTAAGAGCTCCATGAGAGAAAGATGAGCAATCTCTTCCAGTGTGGAAATGTCTGTCAGAAAACCTACTAGCGTTTCAATTAGTTATCAGTCAGTCTTAACTCAATGGAGGTGAATTATACACACACAAGGCTCTGTGTGTGTATGGATATCTATCTACTTATCTCTATCTATCTATCTATCTATCTATCTATCTATCTATCTATCTATCTATCTATTTACCTATCTATCTATCTCTATCTATACACAGTCATAGACACATTTAACAATCCATGCCAAGAAATTTGAAAGACAGCTACGTGGAAAAATGAATGAAAATGATATATGTTTGTTTACATTTTTAAAATAGGTGATCCAATAGAAAGTAGAAACTACTAAAAACTATCATTACTATTGCATGAATGTAAAACCTTGCTGAAGATTATTTAAAAACAAATAGCACATATGTTGACTGAGAATGACCAGAATATCAAGCTGGACTTAGAAGAGTCAGTGGCATGAAGAAGATAATTGCTATTGTCACATGGACCTTGACTGAATGCAAAAAATAAAATAAGAATGTATATTTTTTTTATTGACTTTGCAAAGGCGTTTGACTTATATCAAATTATGGCTAACGTTGAAAAGAATGGGAATTTTAGAGCACTTAATTGTGCTCATGTGAAACCTACACCTAGACCAAGAAGCTGTTGTTCAAACAGAGCAAGGGAATACTAAAAGGTTTAAAATCAAGGAAAATGTGTGTTAGGATTGTATCCTTTCTCCATACACATTAAATCTCCATACAAATGATTCTAGAAGCTAGCCTTTATGAAGAAGAATGTGTCATTAGGATTAGAAAAAGACTCATTACCAATCTGCATTTTGTAGATTGCATAACTTGCTCTCTAAAAATGAAAATATGGAAACACTTGCTGCAGAAGATCAAGTACTACATCCTTCACATGGATTACACTTCAAAATCAAGATGACAAAGATTCTCCTCATTGACCCAATAGGTAAAATTATGATAGAAAAAAGATTCAATTTGTTAACAATTTCATGTAACTTGGATTCACAACCAACACCATTGTATTAGCAGTCAAGAAATAAAAAAACTATATACATATTGTATGGGAAAAATCTACTGTCAAAGACTTCTCCAAAGTGTTACAGAGCAGTGGTGTCAGTTCAAAGACAAAGGTGGGCTTGAGAAAGGCCATGGTCGTGTGTGTGTGTGTGTGTGTGTGTGTGTACTGTTGAATCGGATCTAACTGGGACAGGAGTAGATTGCTCCTCCTGCAGCACAGCATCTGGTTGATTCAAACTGCACACTTTCTGGATTGCAGTGCAGCTTCTTGCCACTAGGCTATGAGACCTCCCTAGCCATGGTATTTTTAATACTTTTTATGCATATTTAGGTTGGACAATGATAAAAAAAGATTTGATGCTTTTGAGTTGTGGTGTTGAGAAGAGTACTGAATATCCAATGTTGATATTAGGTGCCATCAAACACAACTCATAAAGACACTACGCACAACAGAGCTGAACCCTGTCCTATCTTACATCATCCTTACTATCCTCAACACATTTGAGCCCATTACCACAGTCAGTATACCAATCTGTTTCACTGAGGTCCTTCTCTTTTGCTGTCCCTCCACTTTTTCAAGCATGATGTTTCTTTCCAAGGAATAGCCTATCATAACAACATGCTCAAAGTAGTTGAGATAAAGTTTCACCATCCTTACCTCTAAGAAGCACTCTGGTTACACTTTATCCAAGATATACCTGTTTGTTCTTTTGCCACTCCATAGGATATGAGGTCTCTTTCCAAGGAATAGCTTCTCCCAGCAATATGGCCAATGTATGTGAGATGAAACTTGGTCATCTTTGCCTCCAAGGACTGTAATTTCTCCAAGACATATCTATTTGTGTTTTTTTTTGTAGCCCATAAGATTATTCAGTAGTCTTCTCCATCTCTACAACTCAAAGACATTAATTCTCCTCCTGCTATCCTTATTTATTGTCCAGCTAGCTGATATATAGCAAATGATTGAAAAGCCCACGGTCTGAATCAGGTGCACTATAGTCTACAAACAGATATCATTGCTCCCCAGCAATTTGGAGAGAGCATCTGATTGCAGACTTTTCTAATGCAGTGTATTTCCTGATCTCTTGACTGCTGGTACCAAGGGTGTTGAATGTGGATCAATGTAAGATGAAATTGTTGACAATTTAAATATTTTCTCCATTTATCATGATGTTGCTTATCAGCCTAGTGGTGAAAATTTTTTATTTTCTTGATGTTGAAATATAATCCATATGAAGTCCTTGAACTTCTGAAGCACATATTTCAATCCTGTTCACTTTCAGTAAGCAAGGTTGTATAATCTTAAAAATGCAGGTTGTTGATGAGTCTTTCTCCAATCAGAATGCTACATTCTTTATAATAAAGTCCAACTTATGGAATGATTTGCTCAGAATATAGATTGGATATGTAGAGAGAAAGGATACAACCCTGACACACACCTTTTTAATTTTAAAACATTCAGTGTTTTCTTACTCTGTTTGCATAATAGCTTCTTGGTCTAGGTCTAGACTTCTCATGAGCATAATCATGTGTTCTAGAATTCCCATTGTATTCAGTGTTAACCATAATTGGTTAAGATCCACACAATCAAATGCATAGTCAGTAAAGCACAAACAGAAATTTTTCTGGTACTCTGCTTTCAACCAAGGTCAATCTGACATTACCAATGTTGTCATGGCCTCTTCTAAATCTTGCTTTAACATCTAACAGTTCTTCATTAAATTACTATTTTAGCTGGTTTTGGGTCATTTTCAGCAAAATTTTGCTCTCACTATGATATTTTTCTTCTTTTTAAACAATTAGATCTTCAAGAAAGTGCAACTAGAGTGTTCCTTAGAGACAATTACGTTGAAATTACTTACATACTTTGGACATATCATTAAAATGAAGCAGTCCTTGGAAAAGAACATCATGTTGGGAAATTCGGAGTGTCATCTAAGGTGAGGAACACCTTGGACAAGGTAGACTGACACAATAACCGTATCAATGGGAAGATTTGAAATTATAAGGATGGCATAGGATTGGACAAGGTTCATTTATATTTTTATAGGTTCACTATGAGTTGTAGTTGAGGCGGTAGCA
>NW_006399858.1:10691836-10699925 GCF_000299155.1 Elephantulus edwardii
GAGTTTAGGGCTTGTGATTCATAGCGACCCTATGAACAACAGCCCTATATGCCGTTCTTTCCTGTGCCAACCTCACCATCTCAAACACATTCATTCCCACCACTCCACTCACAGAATCGATCCATCTCATTAAGGGTCTTCCTCTCCTGCGCTGTACCGCTACTCTCCCAAACATGATTTCCCTCTCCAAGGGCCAGTCCCTCCTTGCAACATGCCCAAATTATGTCAGATGAAGCTTCAGAATTCTTGACTCCAAGGAGCATTCTGGCTTCACCCTCTCCAGGACAAACCTGTTTGTTCTCTTAGCAGTCCGTGGTATACTCAATTATTCTATAACGTATAATATATTATTCTATAATATGGAATATGTTATTCTATAGTATGGAACATGTTATTCTATAGTATGGAACATGTTTTTCTATAGTATGGAATATGTTATTCTATAGTATTTAATATATTTATAGAATGTAATATATTCTATATTATTATATAATAGAATAGACGGAAATATATTTATATATATATCTACACACACAATGTATAATTTATGAGGAAAAGATTGAAACATTCAACGACTTCATCTTACTTAGTTCCGCAATTAAGACACTTGGTACCAATAGTCAGGAGATCAGAAGACACGAGGAATGTCTGAAGTCAAAGATATCTCTAAATTATTGAATAAGAATGTTATCATTTTGAAGAATTAGGTGTGCCTAATTCAGGCCATAGTCTTTTCAATCACTTGCTCTGCTACTGAGAGCTTGTCAGTGAATAATAATTACAGAAGAAAAATTGATGCATTTGAGCTATGGTGTTGGAGAAGGGTACTGAATATCCCATCGAGTACCTAAAGACAAACAGCTATGTTCTGGAGAAAGCGAAGACAAAGTAAAGTACTCGTGGGAAGCAAATAGACAAAGCTTCATCTCACATGCTTTGAGCATATTGCTAGGAGATTCTGTTTATTGGAGAGGGACACCAAAATGGGAAGGTGAAGAGACAATAAAAAAGAGGAAGACCAGGGGAATTGACACTGACTGCAGCAATGTGTGCAAGTGTGTCAGAAATTGTGAGGATGGCACAGGATAAAACAGTCATAATTCACACAGTAGCACCTAACAACACCAACTACACATGCATGGCTGTTGTTATTATTAGCATTGAAGCAGTTTCTGTCTTAATCCATATCCTTTAGTATCTTTCTCTCTTTCACTGACCCTCTACCTTCACAGCATGATGGTACTTCAAGGACTGGTTCCTACTGAAAATATGCCCAAAGCAAGTATGACAAAGGTTAACCATCATTGTCTTTAAGGGTTGCACTTCCTTCAATACAGATTTGTTTGTCCCTTTGGCAGCCATTCAATACTCTTCATCAACACCACAATTTAAAGGTAAGTCATCGTTACTTTTTCTGTCATCCTTCTTTATACAATAGGAGATTGCCCATTTTAGCTTGTGTGCCTGAAACACATGCTTTTGAGTTGGCAGCACAATTTTTTGCCACTAGACTGCCGGAGTTTGCTCGCATCTAAGAGCTGAACAATAAAGAAGGATGACAGTAAGAGAATTGGTACCTTTGAGTTGTGGTGTTGGAGAAAAGTATTGAATATTCCATGGACTTGTATCAGATATGATGAAGATGGCACAGGATAGGACAGGATTCAGATCTGTTGATCACAGGGCTGCTAGGAGTCTTATTTAATTGGAAGGCACATGGCCAGGTGGGACCTGTCCTTGGAGAAGGACATCATGCTCAGAAGGGTGGAGGGACAGCACAGGAGATGAAGATCCTAGGTGAGATGGACTGACACAGTAACTGGGGTAATGTGATTTAGTGTGTCGGAGTCAGTGAACTGACTCAGGGTGCAGGCTTCAGAGCTGCTGTTCTTAGGGTTGCTATGAGGTGCAGGAGACTCAACATAACATGACAACAAACAACAGCAGCAACAATGTAGTGGTGAATATATATATATATATATATATATATATATATATACTGTAGAGCCAAGTAAGCTGAGGTCAATCACAGTTTCATTCTTTTTCCTATCTATATTGATGTTGTCTATCTGTCCAGTGGTGAGAATTTTTGTTTTCTTGACATTGTTATACACTCTATACTCTATATTGAAGGCTCTGGTCTTTGATTTTCTGTAGCAAGCACTTCACGTTTTCCTCACTTGCAGCAAGTGAGGTTGTGTCATCTGCATAATGAAGATTATTGATGAGTCTTCCTCCACTCTTGATGCCACATTCTTCTTCATAGACTCCAGCTTCTTAAATAGGTATGGAGAATGATACAGTCCTGATGCACAACATTCCTAATTGTAAACCATCAATGTTCTCCTCCTCTGTTTGCACACCATCTCTTGGTCTAGGTATGTTTCACATGAGTACTATTAAAAGTTCTAGGACTCCTGTTATTTTCAATGTTTTTTTGTTGTTGTTATGTGCCATCACTATAATTTTATAGATATTATATAAAATATATAATATAATAATATATATTATGTATAATAATAAATATAATAGAATAATATATTATATATAATAATATATTGGAAGGAGGAGTGGCATCCATTTCTGTAATAGCCTGCCTCTGGAAACCCTATGAACCTGGAGAGAGGATGAGAGACACCCAGACGTTGAGGTCTCTCCTTCATAGGGTGGCTATGAGTTGCCTGCGACTCGACAGCACTTAACAACAACGACATAACAATATATTATAATATTATACACACACACATAGTGACTTAGTGGTAAAGAATTGTGATGAAAATTCAAAGGTACATGGTTTGAATTCATCAGCTTCTCTCTGGGAGAAAGATAAGCAATGTCTTCCTATGCAATTTACTATTTCTGAAAATCTTTCGGAGGATCACCTTCCCCCTTGAAGGCACACAACAGGAATTGTGTGTGTGTGTGTGTGTGTGTGTGTGTGTGTGTTGTTGCTATTAGGTGCTGTTGAGCCAAGTATGACTTATAACCACTCTATGAACAACTCTGAAATCTGTTCTGTCTTAGGTCATCCTCATACTTCCTGACTCACTAGAGCCCAGTGCAGCAATTATTGTGTCAACCCACATGGTTGCAAGTCTTCCTCTCTATTGCCATGTGTGGTATGTTTATTTGTGTATGTGTGCTTCAAGACTAGAGGAAAAATCATAATGAACCTGGAAGTATTAACAGCTTTAGCTTGCTTGGCTTCACAATCAAAACTGTTGGTGTAAGTAGCCAGGAAATCAAAAGATGAATTTCATTGGGAAAGCCTTTTGTAAGGGGCCTTGCCAGAAAACTGAAGAGCAACAATGTCAGTCTAGAGACTAAGGTATATCTTATCCAGGTCATAATTTTTGCAAATAACTCACTATGCATCAGAGAGCTGGACAGTGACTAAGAATGATTAAAGAAGAATTGATGCCTTTGACTTGAGGTACTGGCAAAGAGGACTGAACATACCATTGACTGCTAAGAGAACAAACAGGTCTGTCATGGAGAGGGTGAAACTAGGCTGTTCTTTGGAGTCAAGGATTTTGAAGCTCCATCTCACATATTTTTGGCATGTTGCCAAAAGGGACCAGTCCTTGAAGAAGGATATCATGCTCAGATGGGTGGAGGGTCAATGCAAAAAAGGAAGACCCTGGATAAGATGGATTGACTCAAAGACTGGTATGGGGCGGGGGAGGGATGTTGGCGACGATGAAAATGGCTCAAGATAGAGCAGAGTTCAGAACTGTTGTATATAGATGGTCACTGTAAGTTTCAAGTGACTTGATGGCACATAACAACAACATATATATACACATACATACACACTATTACATTTGGTGCTGTTCTTCATCTTATTTGCTGTCTAATCAATTCTGGATATCATACTATAAGAAGGAGCTTCATCAAATTACATTAAAAAATGTAATATATTTATTTGAGTGGTTAATGAGTAATAATTATGCTTAATGAATGGAGAATAAAGTTTATTGAATATTTTTTTATTTCCTTTATTTGAGTTAATTTTTATTCTTCCCTCTCCTTCAATTCTCATATCTGTTAACTCTCTAATATTGAGCTTATCTTTTCCTCCATTTTTAGTTTTTGTTATGTGATCATATGGAATCAATACACACAGGTTTCCATGTGGACCAAATCATGTTAGTAGCTATACTGGCAGGCAAAATTCCTTCAATTTAAAGTGCCTCTAAATACATTTTCCCTCAAGGAAACATTTTGAAACCATGCGAAGTCAAAACTTTGCCTGCAAACATTTTTCCTGGCAATCACTTGCCTGGTTTAAGTAAAAGCTAGATATGTTTTAACATTTGATGTCCTAATGCCTTTAAACATTTTTTTTCAGCCTCAGCAGCAAAAACACATTTTAGAAATGCCTGTTAGTAGAGCAAACGTTTCAAACCAAAATACATTTGAACTGTTAAGTTCCTTTGCAGAACCAAATGTTTTGTTTCATAAATGATTTTTAGATTTGTCTGTGTTCATCTCTGTTTCCTCTTAAGAATTTTTGTGAGAATTTCATAACATAAATGACCCTAGTTCCTGTACTATCTGCATGATTTTATATTCAATTTGGCAGATATTTTTAGGGAATTAAACTATCATGGAAGGTACTGACTCATGATAGGGAGGACATAGTCCATCCCTTTAAGATATATATATATTTAGCTTTTCAATCAATCAATCAATCAATTTAATCATTTAAATGTTATTTCTAGACTTTGTCCTACAGACCAGGCAGGTTGTAACTCTGTTGTTTGTTGTCACACTGATTCTCACTCAGACTGACGCAAGCATAATAGAGTAGAATTTCCCTGTAGGATTTTAAAAATCTTTATAGAAGCAAACTGCTGTATCTTTTTCCCAAGCAGAGACTTGCGATTTTGATCTTCTCGTCAAGATCAATCAGCATAGGAATTACTGTGGTTGTGAAGTGCTATTGAGTTGACTATAACTCATAGCAAGCCAATGAACACAGACTGGAACCTTGCCTTATCTTGTGCCATTCTCACAATCTTCTGACACACTCAAATGCATTATTACAACCACTGCGTTAATATACCTTGCTAAGAGTTTTCCTCTCTTTTATTGTCCCTCTACTTTTCTCAGCATGATTTTTCCCCCCAAATACTTGTCTGTGTAAGAAGAGTCATGCCAAAGACTTAAAGGACCCAGTTTATGTAACCCCAGGATGTTAGAATAAGTATTGACTTCAGGGCTGGGGGGAGACTGAGAAAGAGTGCATATTGCATTGAAACAAATGAGGGAGAGAATGGTTCAAAAGGGATATATGATTAGGTGTTATTGTCATGACAGGAGTCCAGAGTGAAGGCTGCATAGTGGAGTGGACTTGGGGGGAAGGGATTGCATAACAATGAAAACATTTTTCTTTTATTTTTCAAAGAAAAGAGTAAACTGGCTGGGGGGAAGAGGTTGACAGGGAGAAAAGTGCAAAAATGAATGAATGGAAATCCAAAGTCTCTGTAAACTTTCATTAAAGTTAATAAAAAAAGAGCTTTATTTAAAAAATAAAGACACACTGCAAATGTCAAGAAAACTATCAACCACCGTGTGGAGTCAAGAAAAGCATTATATGCTGGAGAAAGATGAAAACATTTTGGATGTGGAGATTGCAGAGATCAAGACCAACCTGAAAAAGCCAATTAATAGAAGTATCTGCTCCTTTTTCTCACGAGATAGGGGCTTAGATACTTGCTCTGAATTTGAACTTGATATTTGCTCTAAAGCTTGGCTGCTTACTACTTCAATGATAATAACATTTAGGCTTTTTATTGCCTTAATAAACCTTAAAAAAGAAAATCTGAAGGCTATTCAATGAAGTGAAAAAAGAATATTCAGCAAATTATAGTTAGTAATATATTGGTGCTTAAGCACAGTACAGGTTATTGTATATAGGGTAATAACTATGGGTTGCAAGTGATTCAATGGTACATAATAGCAACAACAACAACAAACATATATATGTGTACTGCTAAGTCAGAGCCAACTCATAGCTAACTCTCCAGTGATTTTTTAGAAGATGTCCAGCTTTCAGATGCATAGCAAGTAATTGCAAAGACCACGATCTGAAACCTCCAAATTTTCTTTTCAAGAGGAATATATGTCCTATCTTTTAGGTTGTAACTTTCCTTAAAAAAATACCTTAAAAAACCTCTAGCATCAAAGATGAAGAGTTTGAGAATTTCTATCAACTTCTGTAGTTAGAAATTGATCAAATGTACAATTAAGATGCTTTGATAATTACATTGGAATAGTGGTTGAAATACAAAATTTGAATTTCCAAATCCTTCCAAAGAAGGATTAGATAGAATTATCTATTATTATTATCAATTATTAGAATAATTGATTAGAAAACATGACATTGATAATAAAAATAATGACAGAGATTGCATGATAGAATTTTGTGCTACAAAATTTTTAAGTGCAAACATCTTAAAAAAAAAACCACCCTTAATTCATTATGTGAAAGCTTCCAGTAAATAGGATTCACAGGTTTCATAGCAAATACATCTGTGAAAAGTTGTAGAATATCTTGACATAATCAGTCAGAAAAGGGTAAAGTTCACCTATGGAACAGACCATGAATTCCTTATGCGTAGGTTCAAGTGAAAATTGAAACAAAAAAAGAAAAAAGACGATGAAAGCCAAAGTACAACCATGCCTATATCTCATCTGAATTTAAAGACCATCTAAAGAGGAGATTTAAAGCAACAAATACTAATTACAGAAGAGCAGGCTATTTTGCAATGGCATCAAGGACTCCACATATGAGGAAAGAAAACAGTAACTTAAAAGAGTAAGATGAATGTAAGAAGACTGTGACATTTCCTCTAGAATGTAAAGAAGCTAGAGGGGGGAAATGAGGAAATAAAAAGAACTAAACAGAGATTTCAAAAGAAAGCTTGCAAAGACAAGGAAAAATATTATAATAAAATGTACAAAGAATAGGAATTTAATAAGGTAAGAGGAAAAATACATGTCCAGAATTTATCAGGCTGAAAGAACTGAAGAAAAAGTCAAGCCTCACACTTGTGAGGGGTTCTATGGGCAAATATTGAATGAGAAGGAGCTATCAAATGAAGATACAAGGAATACAGTTTCATGACACCATTTTCAGAAGTAGCATGCTATCAAGAAACATTGGTCATGAAAGAGTTTCAAGCTGAACTGAAGATAGTGGTGGAAGGAAAGCTTTAGGAATTGACAAATTGTCAAGTGAAGTGTTTCAACAAAGGTATGTTGCATTTGGAAAACAATAGTTTTGTCATTGGATTATAAGGAGTCCATAATTGTGCCAATTCTGAAGAAAATTAATTAAATAGAATGTTGAAAATATTGTTTAGGATAATTAAAAAATGGGAGCAGTATTTTGTCAGCAAACTGTTAGTTATTAAAGCTGGCTGCAGAAAAGAACACAAAAGTGAAAGATGTCATTGCTGATGGCAGACGGATCTTAGCTGAAAGCAGAGAATGCTAGACTTACCGTGCAAAACCATCCTAGTATGTGGAGCATAAAAAATTATGGCTATAATTGTGAGGAATGGCAAGTCCGGAACACTTACTTAATTGTTCTTATGGGGAATCTGTTTACGGGACAAAAAAGTAGTTATTTGAACAGGACAAGTGGCTATCACATAGTTTAAAATAAGGAAAAGATATGCCTTAGTACTGTTTTCTTTCACACTATACTTTTTCAGTCTCTATGCTGATTAAATAATCTGAGAAATTACACTATATGAAGAAAAATGTGACATTAGGATTGGAGGAAGACTAATCAACAACAAATATTATACAGATAGCATAATCTTGATTTTGGAAAGCAAAGATTTAGCACCAAAGAAAGTAAAAGACTATAGCCTTCAGTATGTATTAGATACACCTCGATATCAAGACCAATAAGCAACATGAAAATGTTGTTGTTATGTGCCGTCGAGTCATTTCCGACTCATAGCGACCCTATGCACAACGGCTCTAAACCCTGCTCTATCCTGCGCCAACCGCACCGCCTCTGACACACCCATCCCGATTACCCCAGTCACCGAATCAATCCATCTCATAGAGG
>NW_006399858.1:10700635-10702802 GCF_000299155.1 Elephantulus edwardii
ATCCCTGGCGTACACCCTTCCCTATTTTGAACCATGCAGTGTTACCCTGCTCTGTTCTGACTACTGCCTCTTGGTCCAAGTATAGGTTTCATATTAGCACAATTAAATGTTCTGGGATTCCCATTCTTCTCAGAGTCAGCCACATGAAAATAGGTGGAGAAAAAGACTGAAGTTATTAATGATTTCATGTTACTTTGATCCACAATAAGTATCAATGGAAGTTGTTTTATGATGCATTAAGTTGATTATGTTCATAGCAGTGTTATTTCACACTAGCAAGTAAATGGAAACAGCTAAAATGTCCATCAATGAATGAATGGAGAAATTGAGGTATATTCACATAATGGAATATTGTGCAAAGATAAAGAACAAAGATGAAATAATGAAATATAGCACAACTAGTAGAGTCTAGCAATTAGAAGAAGATACTTATATATGTTCAAGGGGGAAGTGGAAAAAAGAGGAGGTGGAAAAATAGGAAGGGAGGGAAAATCAATGAAATAGCAGAGGTTACTAGGAAGATGGGGCAGCTGAAGAAATAGGAAAGATGCAAAGAGGAATTGAAGAGATGGAATGGTAATAGGCATAAATCTATAGTAAGTAATTATATAAAACATAATGCATATGAATTAAACACAACATGTATGAATGATTATATACAAACCAACAAAATTTTTTTAGACAGAGTAAGTGAAAGGTGAAGTCCCGTAAGATGATTAGTTTATGTGACTGTTTCTACAAATATATTAAACTATTTTGTCAGTATTTAAAGAGATGGAAGAAAATACACTTTTATCTAATTAATTAATTAATGAGCATTTTGAACTATTGATTAAAATTGATCTTCTAGAAGTCCCAGAGCCTTGGTTAGGCTTAAAGAGATTGGATGGTAGCTGAAAGCTGGAGGTTTAAGTTCATCAGCTGCTTTGTAGAGAAGAATGTAGCAATCTGCTGCTGCTGCTTCTTGAAAATCTTATAAAACGACTACCTTGTCATTAAGGCCATTATGTATCAGAAGTGACTTGATGGGAACAGGGGAACCAGAATACTCATCCTTTATTATCTTTCATTTCAGTATGACGTGTTTTTCAATAAGGACTGGCCCTCTTCAAAGTATACCCAAAATAAGTGGGATGAAGTTTTACCATCCTTGCCTCTAAGGAGCACCCATTAGCTGAACTTGCTGAATTTCCTCCAGGATACATGTTTGTTCTTCTGGCAGTCCATGGGATACTCAGAACTTTTTGTCAACACAGTTCAAAGGCATCGATTCTTCTTCCACCATCATTAGTCATTGTCTAACTTTCAGATATGCAGTAAACTATTGAAAAACACCAAAGCATTGATCAGGAACACCTTCTTCTTTAAACTGATAACCTTGATCTTTAGGACTTTGGAGAGGTCTTGACAAGAGATTTTCCCACTGCGACATGTCTTTTGATATATTTCACGGCTGGTACCAAGGGTATCAATTGTGGATCCAAGCAAAATGAAATAGTTGATAACTTCAGTCTTTTCTCCATTTATTAAGATGTCTGTTTGTCCAGTAGGGAGGGTTTTTGTTTTCTTGATGTTGAGTGGTAATCTATATTAGAGGTTGTGGTCTTTAATCTTCTGAATTAAATGCTTCAAGTCTTTTTCAATTTCTGCAAGTAAAGTTGTGTCATCTGCGTAATTCAGGTTGTTGATGACTTTCCTCCATTCTGATGTCACACTCTTCTTTAGATAGTCTAATTTTCAAATCAGTATACAGACTGAATAGGTATTGAGAAAGGAAACAAGGTATGCATCAGGCTTGTATCCTTTCTTCATTTGGATCTAGTAGGCCAAAACTTCATATAAATTCAATTTTTGAACTTTCTAGTCAGGGCAACACTGCATGGTTCAAAATTGGGAAGGATGTACGCCAGGGATGTGTCCTGTCTCCATACCTTTTCGACCTGTATGCAGAGCAGATTATCCGAGAGGCAGGGCTCTATGAGGAGAAGCATGGCGTTAGGATTGGTGGACGATCTATCAACAATCTGCGTTATGCAGATGACACAACCCTGCTCACTGAAACCGAGGAAGACCTCATGCAATTGCTGTGGAGGGCCAAGGACTGCAGCCTTCAATATGGACTGAGGCTCAATGTCCAGAAAACAAAAATTCTCACCACTGGACCAAT
>NW_006399858.1:10703390-10719176 GCF_000299155.1 Elephantulus edwardii
TACATAGGGTCGCTATGAGTCTCAAGCGACTCGACGGCACATAACAATAACAACAACAGTCTATTCAGAGCTGTCATTGTTAAGCAATTACAACGACCCTTGAAATCTCAGAGTTTTGCCTTGTATGGTTTACGTATTTCATTACTGTCTGTTGATTTCATAGTCACTGAATCTGTCCATCAGTTTTGACCATAAATTTCTAGTAAGTAGTAGTTGTGAAACTGTACAATAATATTTTTTATACTAAACTAACAAGTAAAGTGAAGAAAAAAAGCTTCTCACTTATTAATAATATTGTAACTAATAATGTAATTCAGAGTGAAAACATTTTACAAAATAATTTTATTGGTAGTATTCATCTTTCTGTCATTGCCATCAATTTGGAACAGATCATAGTAGGTTTGAGGACTGTAAATTATGTGAAAGAAGACTGTTCTTCCTTCTCTGGCAGAGCTTCTGGTCGTTTGAATCACCAGAGAGATACAACTTTTGGTTCAACAAAGCAAGTTCCATGGAATATACCACCAGGACACAGCAGTATTCATATAACCTAAGAAATATTGCATTTATTCAATATACATGTATGTATTCAATATAGCTATGTTTATAACATATTATTCTAAGATTAAATTTATAATAAATTTCCACAAATAGAAATTATTGATTATATGTTTATTTGATAAGCAAATAGATAACAATTTAGAATGTGAAATTGGAGAAATATGTTGCTTCATACATGCATGTTTGGAAATAGATTTTGAAGATGAAGTTTATTTTTCTAAAAAAGAAATCTTAAAAATTTTCACTTGCCTTTGGGTTGGCAGTGCAATTTCTTAACTATTAGGCCATGAGAGCTCCCTAACATTTGATAAATTTAAATATCTAATAGATACGTGTTTTCTCATTTATATAATAGATTTAAATATTTTAAATATCTAATAGATTTATATTCTTTTAGTTTTTCAAATATTGCTAATGTATCTTTAATAAAATTTACTGTGAAAAAATATTCTGCCGTACCACGTAGTGTATACAAATCAAAGGGATAAGGAGGATGTCAGAAAGCAAAGCCAAAAGAGACAAGAATGAAATCACTCGAAACTTTCTGGATCTATGATTCAATCTGTCAAAAGACTGATGACAGCAAGGTTCGTAAAAAGATACTGTTGTCAGTTTTCAATTGATAAAGTTGATTCTTTGATGCTCGTATGCGTTCTCCAGAGAAGCAGAATGGAAACAAAAATTTGAGACAGAAGTGTGGTGGAAGTGACCCTCACGAATGAGTGACATTGATAAGAAAGATTAGCAAATTCAGTATGATCTTTCTTTCTTAATGGTTTCAGTTTCAGATAATTTTTGTTGTTATTGATATCATCAAAATGGACAGTGCTGCTTACAGAACTAAGCTATGCCTCTAAGATGCAGATCATGTTACAAAAGCCTGGGGAGATGCAAGTCAGCTTTCAAAAGAGTGATTTTTACAAGGTGATGTCAAATGGAGAGGACCCCACAGCGTCATGTATGCTTTCACTTGTCAGCAAAACTTTACAGTATTTTTTTTCTTTTGTTTTGTTTTTCACTGGTGCTGTACATATCTATCCAAATATCTGACTGAATCATAGAAGAGGTAAAAAGGGGTCCCTAAAGCAGGCAACTATGAGACTTCCAAAGAACATCTACATTGTCTTAAGAAGGGGAAAACACTGACAGCAGAACTGAAGATTCACAGAAGCATGCACGCTGAAACTACTCCTTTGATAAAAATGGAGAAGAAAAAGGGAGGGCTGTCATGCATAGCTTGCTTGATATCACAGCATTTCTTGCCAAGCAGAATCTGGTATTTTGTAGTCACAAAGAAGACTCTTCATTGAATAGAGGGAACTTTCTTGAGATGGCTGAGATGCTTTTAAAATATGCTTCAGTGCTGAAAGAGTGCTTAATGAGATGAAAGAAGAGGACATGTACACTTTAAGTATCAGTCTCTTATCTTGTACCAAAATCCCAGTCAGAGTCTATAAGTGCCCTGGAAATCATGCAAAGGAGAAAGTTATGGACCTAAAAAGCTTTGGAAGTATTTTCAGATAATGTTCACCTGGCTTATCGCATACTGGACAGATGTCTAAGTGATCAGATATGTAAAAATCAACAATGGGAAGATTAAAATGAAAGGATTCTTTAGGATTTTCCTCCTTTAAAGATAAAAAAAAAGCTACTGACCTCAGTTCTGATACTCTGCAGTAAGTAGAATGTGATGGATAAAGATGTATCATGCTCAACGGTGCTTCTATACAAGAAATTCACACAGGTATATAAGACATTAGTTGGAAAAAGAACAAGAACAGTATTTTTAATGATGTTTGAACTTGTGCACTTAAGAACTCATTTGTTGAAAATATGGTTGGTGTCTGCGTGCGTGCGTGTGTGTGTGTGTGTGTGTGTGTGTGTGTGCATGTGTGTATGTGTGTATGTATGTGTGTGTATTAGAGAGGGACCCTTTTTTCTAAACTCTTGAGACAGTCTCTCCCACCCCTGCTTCCTTTGTTATTTCTCAGCCAGTTAAAGAAAAGTTCAGTAAGTCTGTGGCATCAACTGGAGCTCTTTGTGATTCTCATGAAAATTTGGACATGAGGACAAGCACAAGGGCTTTTGCCTGATGCCTGTGATTTCTCTTTTCCCTACCGCCTGTACTTCTGGTACGATGCATTTCAGAAAGTTAATCTTACCCAATAGTACCTAAAGGCTAAGGGCTTAGCTCTCAACAAGCTTATGACAAAGCAAGGTGATAAGACATTTTCTGCAGGAGGAATGCATATAGCTAGCTAGAGCATGCAGTTGAAGAGATACTTTTAAAATCAGAACAGGAGAGAGAAGAGCCTAGTTCAAGAAGAGAATGGTAGGGGATGGGAAGCTGGCAAAGGATGCTTGCTGCTTGATTCATTCTTCAAGAAGATAATAAAGAGGGTGAAACTTGAGTGCACCGCTCACTTCCTTTCTGAACTCCAGATCAAATCAAGAGCCATTAAGGAAATAGCAGCAACTGAGGCTTTTCAAGAGAAGAATCCCCTCTCTGCTGCTGAAGAAGAGTTAAAGGCATCCATTGTAAAACTGACCACTCTTTGTGATATCCAAGAGTGAGATTTTGATAGAAACACCAGGTTGAAAAAGCACCTGATTGCAAAAGATATTTATCTAGAAGAAGACAAAAAATGAGTAACATTACACGTTTTGTCATTCATAGCTAAACAACACTTTAATAGAAACTCTTCCAACTCATTTTTTAAGCCCAAAATGATTTTTGGCAATATGTATCTTATCTCTGGTATGATTTAAATTCAGAAAAATGTGAATCAGAGCTGTACCTTTGTTGCAGTAGATTACTTAATGTGGCATTTCTAGCTATTGTCTTGGTAATCTTCACCACATGGCTAGGTAGAATTAGGCAAATATTAGTTATTTGTGTCCCACCAAGGGAACTGTATATACAATTTACTAATAATGTGAATAGATAAATTGTACTTGTTAGGGTTGTTGTAGGAGGGGGGACCAGTAACAACTGGGATTGTGTACCAATGAAGGAGTTTTTCTTTTGCTTTTCAAGGAGAAGAGCGAACTGGTGGTGGGAGAGTTGGGCAGGGACAAAAGTGCAACAATGAAGGAACGGAATTGCAAAATCTCTGTAGATGTTTATTGAAATTAATAAAAAACCTATAAATTTAAAAAAAGTCAAGAAAAGGTAACTTATTCCTGTATGTTGTAGAAAAAAAATAGACAAAAGAGTGGGAGGAATGGACAGCTGATTTGTTGTTATGTGCTTGTGACTCATAGCAACCCTATGTACGAGAGCTCTAAATGCCGTCCAACTTCGCCATCTCAAACACATTCATTCCTCCCACTCCACTCACAGAATCAATCCATCTCATCAAGGGTCTTTCTCTCCTGTGCCATCCCTTCACTCTCCCAAACATGATGTCCCTCTCTAAGGACCAGTCCCTCCTTGCAACATGCCCAAAGTTTGTCAGACGAAGCTTCAGAATCCTTGACTCCAAGGAGCATTCTGCCTTCACCTTCTCTAGGACAAACCTGTTTGTTCTCCTTGCAGTCCATGGTATATTCAACATTCTTCTCCAGCACCACAGCTCAAAGGCATCAATTCTCTTTCTATCATCCCTATTCACTGTTCAACTCTCTGATTCATAGCACGTAATTGCAAAGACCATAGCCTGGATCAGGCACACCTTAGTCTCCAGCCTGATGTCATTGCTCTTCAGTAGTCTTGAGAGGTCCGTCACAGCTGACTTTCCCAATGCAATAAGTCTCCTGATTTCCTGGCTGCTGTTAACAAGAGTGTTGATTGTGGAGTCAAGCAAATGAAAACTGTTAACTATCTCAATCTCTTCACCATCCATACTGATGCTGCCAATTGGCCCAGTGGTGAGAATCTTTGTTTTCTTGATACTGAGCTTCAATCCACACTGAACACTGTAGTCCTTGACCTTCTGCAGCAAGTGCTTCAGGTCCTCCTCAGTGTCAGCAAGCAGGGTTGTGTCATCCACATAACACAGATTGTTGATGATTCTTCCACCAATCCTGATGCCACATTGCTCCTCATACAGCCCACCGTCTCGGATGATCTGTTCCGCATACAGATTGAAAAGGGATGGAGACAGAATACATCTCTGACGGACCTCCTTCCTCGTTTTGAACATCCAGTGTCTCCCTGCTCTGTTCTGATGACTGCCTCTTGGTCCAAGGATGGGTTTTCCATTAGCACAATCAAATGTTCTGGTATTCCCATTCTTCTCAGAGTCAGCCATAGATCAGCTAAACGAAAACCTGAAGGTTACATTTTCAGAAAGATTTTATACAACTTACCTAAAGTCTATTTACATCAAGGTGATGAAGGTAAAGGGTGTCTGTATTTTTTGTTTCTTGGCTTCCTAGATAAAAGGCCTTTTGATATGTATGAGTGACACCCACATGTCTTCATTGGAGATCAATATACTTTCAGAACACAGAAAGAACACGCACAGTGGGTGTTAGAAAAGATGACAGAAAACCAGATAAAGCCAACTAGTCCAGGTTGGCAGGACACAGAAGTATAAATAAAGTGCACTACAAACTTTATTTTAGGGGCGACTTTGCTTTTTTTTTTTTTTTTAAATATTTTAAGCGACTTTGCTTTGAGATGTTAATGCACCTATAGATGCATTGTGAAGGAGCTTTGCTAGCAAGATGGGTGAACTGCAAGAACTGACCAAATAAGCATAGAGGTTCCTGTGAATTTTCTATGTCGTTGATTGCCTTTGAGTTAAGCACTACTCAGCAACCCTATGAATAAAAGGCCTGAAGCCCCTCTACAACTATCAAAATTTATCAAAGTTCATAGAGTTTCTGAAGGCATGTTATTTAGGAAGTGGATGCCACTCCTAAAGAATCACTTCAATATTCAATAGCTATTGTTGCTTGTGGTTTCTCTGAGGCTGAACACTGTGACAATGATGTGTCAAATGCATTAACAGTTGGCTACCCAATGTGCACAGAGTGGGGTGGATCTCCCCAATTAAAACAAGCTTGGAAGGAGGAGTGGCACCCACTTCCATAATAGCTTGCCTCCGGAAATCCTATGAACCTGGAGAGAGGATGAAAGGCACCCAAGCGTTGAGGACTCTCCTTCATAGGGTCGCTATGAGTTGCCTGTGACTCGACTGCACTTAACAACAACAACAACAACAACAACATTGTTGCCAAGGCAACATGTGTGGTTGTTTTATTCTAAAACAGGGTTGTTGTTGTTATGTGCCTTCGAGTCACTTAGGGTGCATAGTGACCCTGTATATCTTATACTCTACAGTATAGAGCCATACAAATGGAGTACATGGAATGCTAACATGGGAATTGGTCCGTTTTGCTGTCCCAGAATTGAAATAGATCTATAGTAGAGAAAACAGATCTCACTACCACCAAGGAGAGCTGGAGGGTATAGCATGTCTTTTGGACCTGAGATCCCTGTTCAAACCAGACATCGAGAGCTGTGAAACCAGACAGACAGAGTGATACCAAGGGCTGCAAGACCAAAATCTGATACAAGGCAATTATGGTGGCAGTAGTGCCTGTAGCAACAGCAGCTGTGCAGACAGAGAATCAAAAGCTGGTGGGAAACTGAGCTGTGGGCTCCTGCCACATGGGAGGATCAGACAGAATGCCTGTGAGGACGAGGCTTGCTATCTCATAGTTGATGCTTTCAGGAATTTACTAGTTAGCTGACCCAATATGCCTTTGGACCTAGGCTTAGGGACAGGGTAGGGTAGGGATGCCAGTGGCCCATAATTAAGGTAACAACAATAAAGGTTTCCTAACATTTATATTAGCAAGAAGAAACCAGGGGCCAAAGACTTTTTGGCCCTTTTGCCTGCCTTTGGTATGGCTGAGAAGAGTCTTCTTTGAGTGAAGAATTATATCCTGATTGTTCCCAAACTTGTTACTTTCCTGTTGTTGTTGTTAGGTGCTATTGAGTTGAGCTTGACTCATAGAGACCCTATGCACAAAAGATTTGAACCCTGTTCTACCCTGCGTCACCCTCACACTTCCTGACACACAACAGCCCACTGTAGCATTCACTGTATCAAGTTTCCAACATCATATCCTTCCTCAAGGAATAACACCTCCTAGTAACATGTCCAAAGTATGTGAGGCAAAGCCTCATCATTCTTGCACTCCTGCTGCACCATCTCCGAAACTTATCTTACTAAAAACTTTTCCTATTAAAATAATTTTAAGTATAGTCAGTGCATTCTCTGTGATTATTCCAATGAATTTTTGTACTCATGAAAAAAGTAGTGAATTCCATGGAATTGATTGTTGGAGTAAAAATTGTTAAAATAAAGGTTTAATGTGTGGAACACGTTTCAGAGCCATGTCTGACTAACAGAAATTGACTTTGACTATTGATAAGGTTTTCCTTCTTGTGAAACTAGGAGAAATAAGGTGCCTCAAACCCCATTTAGGAATAACCTTTCATTGGAATTATCAAATTTATAAGCTCAGAAAAGCACTACTTGGAAAAGAACAGACTTTCAGGACTAAATGATGATTCACTAATAGCCTTCACTGTGTAAAAGTGATAAACTTGCTTGCTGAAAGTAAAGAAGACTAAAAAGCACTTATTTGTTGAAGATTCGACTTTTGTAAATAAACTAGTAGAAAATTTAAAAAAGTTTCAGTATTGATATTTACTCAACATAAAGAAACAAAAATTCTTATAACTCGATAAACAATAAACATCATGATAAATAGACAAAATACTGAAATTGTCAAGGATCCACTTTTACTTGGAACCACAAACAATACCCATGGAAGTTATTTTGTGGTTATTTGGTGTTTGAGTGGATTATGACTCAGAGCAAACCTATAACAACAGGTTGGGACATTGCTCTACCTTGTGCCATCTTTATGATCCCCACCCTGTTCTAGACCATTGGTACAGTCACTGTGTCCCAGTGTGATATCTTTTTCCAAGGACTGGCCCTTTTTGACAGCATGCAGAAAACATCCAAGACAAGGTTTTCTTCTGGTTCAACTTCCTCCCAGACCAACCTGTTCGTTCTTTTGGCAGTCCATGGTATATTTAATACACTTCATTAATATCACAGTTGAAAGGCCCAATTCTTATTTGGCTTTCTTATTAATGCACAACTTTTACACATATACTAAGCAATTGAATATACCATTTGGATCAGGTGCTTCTTAATCTTTAAACTCCTCAGTCTTTAAATTCTTGCTCTTTAACCCTTTAAAGAGGTCTTCCTTGGGGGTTGTGGGGGAAGGGTGGCAAAAAATAAAAAAACAGACAAACCCCAAACAAAAAAGATATCTTCACTCCTTTTTAAAAATTTTATATTGATTTGCTTATAAAGTTCATATACATTGTATTTCACACTATTCTTCATTCACATTGTATTTCATACATCATTTCCATGCACTATGTTTTATATAATTAATCATCATGGAACCTTGCCCATCACTACTCTGCCTGTTCAGGTTCATGCCAGATCCTTCCCATTTCCTTCACATTTTCCCTCCACCCACCAAACTGTACAACCCTCTGGTTTCATCTCTACCCATCTCCATCCCTCTGCTCCCACCCTTCCCCACTTGGGTCCTTATACATATTTTACTAGTTATCTTTCTATTTTTTTACAATCATGATTTTATTAAAGAGGTCTTGAAAGCAGATTTACTCAATATGAAAAATATTTGTTTCTTTACTGCTGCTGCTATGGATATTAATTGTGCATCCATGTAAAAGAAAATTGTTGACAATTACAATCTTTTATTTATCTATCATGATGTGGGCTATTGGTCTAGGAGTGAGGATTTTTACCTTGATGTTGAAATGTTGTTGTTGTTGTTATGTGCAGTCGAGTCGTTTGCGACTCATAGCGACCCTATGTACAACAGCCTTAAACTCTGCTCTGTCCTGTGTCAATCGCACTGTCTCTGACACTCCCATCCCAATTATCCCAGTCACTGAATCAATCTACCTCATAGAGGGTCTTCCCCTCCTGTGCTGTCCCTCCACCCTCCCAAGCATGATGTCCCTCTCCAAGGACCAGTCTCTCCTCACAACATGTCCAAAGTATGTTAGACGGAGCCCCAGAATCCTTGATCAGTACAGCTTGACCTTCTTTTATTGCCATTGATTCTGTATCAGATGCTACTTCCTGAAATGGTTCAGAGTTGACCATTTAGTTTTGGTTCAGCTGCTCTGTATATTCATTCCCTCTTCTTTTGATTCTACCTGCATCAGTCAATAGTTTGCCCATAGGATCCTTCACTTTTGCAATTTGAGGCTTGAATTTGTTCTTCCTTCCTCAGCATGAAGTATGCTGAGTGTAGGCTTCCTTTTAGGATATCTGACTTCAGCTCTTTTCATATTTAATTACAGTGCTTCTTGAGCTGTCCTATGAATTCAGTTCTCTTATTTGAGGATTTTCTTCCATTGCGTTGGCTTCTTTTCATTATAGTGCAAGTATCAGAAACTCTTCTGACATTTATTGTTCTTTCCTTTCATTATTGTCTTTAAAATTACCTTCTGCTTTATTCATGAATGATATCCTTGATGCCATCCTATAACATATCTGGTATTCGGTTATTAGTGTTCAGTGCATCAAATCTCTTCTTGTTATAATTTTTAAACTCAGTTGGGATAGACTCAAGGTCTTATTTTGGTTCTCTTGCACATATTTTCATTTTCTTCATTTTAAATTCAACTTACATGTTGGCAGTTGATGATCTGTTCCAAATCTCTAGCCTCGTTTTGACTGTTGATAATAAGCTTTTCTATCAACTCTTTTCACAGTTTTAGCCAATCTGATTTCTGCATAGTCCATCAGGTAAAGTCTGTGGGGATAGCCACATTTATGGCTTTTTTAAAAAAATATTTGTAATGAATAAGTAATTGTACAAAAGTCTATCATGATACTACTCCTTGTCTCACCAAGGCCGTATTTCCCAAATACCAATGCTTCTTCTTTGTTTCAACTTTTGCATTTCAGTAACCAATTATTATTAATGCATATTGACTGCTAGTTTGATTAGAATCAAATTTGAAAAGCTGGTTATTTTTCTCTTTAAGAACCATCAGGTTGGTAGAAATCCTCAACTTCTTCATTAGCTTTTGTGATTAGTATGCATATTTCAATAATAGTTATAATTACAATATCCTGTCATTCATATTATTTTGCTTCAGGATAGAACTTGAAATGTTCTCTCTCTCTCTCTTTTAAAATTACATGAGTATCTGATTTCCTTTTTATTGGTTTGCACATAATCATATACGTAATGCTTTGTACATTTGTTTTTGAAGTTGACTGCAACATCATGCCTTTACAATTTGTCATCCCTGCCATAGTAGAACTGGATAATAAATAAGGACAACATAAAAAGAATTGATGTCTTTGAGTTGTGGTGTTGAACATTGAGAGCGCTGAACATCCCACGGACGGCCAAGAGAACTAACAGACATGTCTTGGAGATCATGCATCCAGAGTGCTCTTTGGAGGCAAGCGTGATGAGGCTTCCCCTTACATACTTTGGACATGTTTCTAGGAGTTGCTGTTCCTTGGAGAGTGGCACGATGCTGAGAAGGTAAGAGGGTCAGTGAGGGAAAGCAAGACCCTCAACCAAGTGAACTGACATGGTGACTGCTGAAGTGGGCTCTTGTGTGTCAGGAAGTGTGAGGATGGTGCAGGACAGAACAGACCTTTTGTTGGTAGGGTAGCTATGAGTTGTGCTTGACTCAATGGCATCTAACAACAACAACAACAACAATTCTAGTAGATCATATGATTTCCTGATTCAAAATGACCGATACTAGTGCAGCTCAGTTCACTAATGGCTAGAATGTCAGTTTTTGTTTCTTTTTCTTATTTATAACTTTAAATTTTCATAGATTCATATTTTGCTTATTTAATGTTTCAATTATTAATCGATACTGGCTGCAGTTTCTCTCTCTCCCCACCCCCTTTCAGCCTGAGTAACTCATCTTCCACTACTATAGTCAGCAATATTTTTTGTTTTTCATAAGGTTTTTGAAAGTATATTATCTCATAAACAGATGGTCAGTCATGCCTCTTAGTCTGCCTTACTCAGGAAGCTCTGCTGAAACCTGTCCACCATAGATGACCCTGTCGGTTATTTGAAACCTATTGATGACATAACTTTTTGCACCACAGCAATATCTTAAGCCACTAAAGTATGACAAACTGATATACTAGTGCCATATCCACAAAAGAAAAACTATAAAGCAAACAAATATTCAAAAACTGTGAGAATAAAGACAAGCTTTAGGGCCTGGGATTGTGTATCTGCCAACTCACCAGAAAATTGGAATTTGGGTGCCTAGGTAGGTCAGAGTTTTTGTTTGTGGAAGTAGCAATCAAGAAATCAAATGTTGTGTTACACTGGGTAAATCTACTGCAAATTCCTCTCCTTTAAAGTGTTAAAAAAGAAAAAAAGATGTCGCTTTGAGAACTAAGGCTATATCATTCAAGCCATGGTATTCTCAATCATCTTATATGCTTATGAAAGCTAGGCAATGGAAGAAGAGAAAATAATTGATGTCTTTGATTAGACAATGTTGTACCTAGGACCACTATGAGCTGGAACCAACTGGAAGGCATCTCCAAAAGCAATTTTTGTTCTTAGGTGCTATGGAGTCATGTACAACTCATAGCAACCCTATAACAAAAAAATCTGAACTCTTTAACTGGCATTGTCCTCACACTTCCTGACACATAAGAGCCCATTGCATCACTCACAATGGCAATCCACCTAGTTGAGGGTCTTCCTCTCCTTTGCTGATCCTCAACGCTTCCCAGCATTATGTCCTTCTCTAAGGACTAGCCCCTCCTGGCAATATACCCAACGTACGCGAGGCAAAGCCTCATCATTCTTTCCTTCAAAGAGCGCTCTCACTGTACCCTCTCCAACACAGCTGTTTGTTCTCTTGGCCATCCATGGTATGGTCAGTGCTCTTCTCTAACTCCACAGCTTAAAGACACCAATTCTCTTTTTGTCATGCTTATTCATTGTCCAGCTCTCAGATGCATAGCAAGTAATTTGAAAGACCCTGGCCTGAATCAAACTCATCTTAGTCCTCAAACGGACATTATTACTCCTCAATAACTTGGAGAGATCTCTAACTGCAGATTTTCCCAGTCCAATAAATCTCCTTATTTCCTGACTGTTGGTTCAAGGGTGTTAGTTGTGGATCCAAGAAAGATGAAGCTGTTGACAATTTTAATCTCCTCTCCATCCATCGTGACACTGCCCATTTGTCCTGTAGTAAGAATCTTTGTCTTCTTGATAATGAGATTAATCCATACTGAAGATACAGAAGGCTGCATTCCTTGATCTTCTGCAGCAGGTGCTTCAAGTTCTCCTTACTTACAGCACGTAAAGTTGTATAATCTGCATAAAACAGTTTATTGATGAGTCTCCCTCCAATCCTAATGTCACACTGCTCCTCACAGAGTCCAGTTTCTTGGATAATTTGCTCAGCAAACAAATTGTTTAGGATTAAATTTTTTTTTAAACCAAGTGTAAGCTGATTGACTGTGTCTGATTTCATTAACGATTAGCTGTGGTCTGGAAGGCTCTTGTCTAAGCAGTCAGGAAATGGTGCACAGACAAATGCCAGTTTGGGCCCTTGGATCTGCAGCTCTTGAGCCTGATGCTAATTGTTTGAGAAGAACATTGTTCTAAGTAGTGCAGCACCTGACTGTCAGTTTTCTGTACTGAGATAACTTGGGGTTGCTGTGAGACTGAAATCTGTGTCACCAGTGTGACAGATGCCTATCGTGGACAAGTTTTGGTGAAGCACTCTGACTAAGACAGAATAGAAATGAGAATAAGCCATCTACTTCCTAAATAACAGAACTTTGAAACCCTATGAACACTAACTAAAGGATAGTTAGAGTACTATTGTGGTAAAGCCCATATTAGGAAGTCAACTGACATAAGGAGAAAAAATAAAATAACAAACACTGTTTAATGATTAGAACATAAAATGTATATAGCTTGAATGTTGAAAAACTTGAAATTGTTAAAAATGAAGTGGAACACATGAATATTGACATACTAGACATTAGTGAGATGAGATGGGACAGCTTTGGCCACTTTGAATTAGATGATCATATGGTATACTATGCAGAGAATGAAAAACAGAAGAAGAATGGTGCTGCATTCATAGTATAAAAAGTAAATTTCAAGTTCTAGCCTGAAATACTATGTGGTGAGTGATAGCATAATATCCATACACATACAAGGAAGACAATTTCAATCAGTGCAATTATAAACCATAAAAATATCCTAAACTCCCAGAAAGGTTAATTAATCTTTCTTGGAAGTAGTACAGCCAGAATGATCATTAGATATGAAGATGGTGAGATTTCATTTCTTGTACTTTGGACATGTTATCAGGAGGGACCTATCTCTGGAGAAGAACATCATGCTGGAAGACACTTAATGACTTGTATTGAAACAATAATTGTAATAACAAGTGCAACATTACAATAATTGTGACCATTATACAGAATTGGTGGTGGCTTATCTCCAATGAGTCACAACTGAGTCAGTATTACCTAACACCTCAAAGGTTTGTTAGAGACTTCTCAAATAACTACCTCAGTCTGACTTCTGATAACCATACAAGGAGTTGTGTTGTTTATTTTTTCCCCTAACATCCTACTAGGGTGACTATTTGCCAGGGTCTGTTTTGTTTTAAGCACTGAGTCTTACTTTCCTAGTAATCCCTCAATCTCAATGGGAAGGCTTGACCACCATATGCCTTCATGTACTCTGTCCTGTATCTCTTCTTTCCAAGTCAAAGAATCTAATTAAGGTTTTGTTTTTGGGTTTTTTTCCCCCCACCCTGAATTATTTTAGTATCCTTCTAACTGGTCTCTGGTTATCTTTTATTAAAATAAAAACTGTCTCTAACACCAGATTAATTTTCCCACAGGGTTGCCTTGCTAACGTCATTACCTTTCAAATATTTTTAGTGCTTCATTTTGCCCATCAAATTGACACTTATTTGATGCCCTACATAATCCTCACCTTTATACTCTTTATTCTGATGACTCATAAGTCATTTTAATATCTTTTTTTAGTTTAGCAGTGATTATTATAAACTATAGTACCATTTTCCTGTTGTTTTGTTTTTAAATTATCAATTTAAATGACTGAAACGACTCAGTACAGATTTCTAGTTGATAAAATATATTTTAAAAATGATTTCATTTGATGGTGTTTTACAAGCCATATTGATTTTTCATTCTATCATTCATAAACATTTTGTTTTATAACATTAATTATAATTGATTAACATAATTAATTAACTATAATATCTAATCAAACCCTCCTGGATATTACCTTTTCCTTCAGTCATTGTTTTTATCTATCCAGTGATATTTTTTAATACTTTATCGAAGTGTTTAGCTTGAATTTCAGAGCAGACATAAAAGCCAAATTTCTTTATGATACAAAGTCAGTTTAAAACAGCTGGTATAACAAACATATTCAACAGAAAACAATCATAAGAAAATCTGGAAAGTAACACTTAATTTTTAATAAGTGACAATTATTTTTGTAGCCATTATTATTGGATTAAATGAAGCCTGCTTTCTAAAGTATTATACAGTTATTTTAACAATGATTCAATTAATCCTATATTTTTGTTCCCTTTTGTAGGTACATTTTATAAAAAAAGATAACAAACAAACACATCTTAATGAATTGTTTTATATCTTTGGTCCATAGTAAATTCCTTTTTTAAGTCTTAAAGAACCTCTGGGAGCCAAGAAAATAATATTTCATACATTTCTTTCCTCCTTATTGATAAAATAATTTTGAATGGTCTTCTGAGGCTACTAGCTCTGGTGACCTAGTCCACACTCTCCTGAATACTGCGTCTCCCTGGCAGTCTGAATACATCAGCCATTCTTCAGAAGAAGGATGGGCAGTCTCCTCTCATGTTTCAGAGACCCATTCAGCAGTCAGCTTTGAGCAGTTCTGACTTGATGACAATAAATAGATGAATGATGTGGAAAAAAAGTACTTTTGTACTTTCTTTGTTTATTCCAAGTTTCTTTTTTTTTCTTCCCTTTTTCTGAGATTTTTACACTTGTTTTCTCATGGTTAGTAGTTTTATTGAAGGACTTACTTTTGTCTGCTCAGCAGTTTGTCATGTCATGTACTGTCAAATCAGAACCAACCTATAGCTGATCCTTCTTTGGGTCGGCAAAGGAAAGGAAGGCCCTCAACCAGGTGGGTTGAGAAGGTGACTGCTGCAATGTGATCTTGTGTGTCAGGAAGTGTGAAGATGTCACAGGACAGGACTGGTTTCAGATCTTTTGTTCATAGGGTTGCAATGAGTCATGCTTGACTCGATGACACGTAACAACAACAATTGCACAAGAGGAGATTGTCCATCTTTCTTTTTTTGAGTAGCTGGTGGATTAGAACTGCTTCCTTTGGGTAGGCAGCGAAACTCTTTACAATTTACCTGAAGGGCTTATGGCATTTTTATTTATAACCTTGTGGCTTGGTTACTTATGAATGCTTTAGAAATGCCACAAGTGTTTAACAAAAAGGATAATATCTTTATATTCTTTTGGGTTTTTAAAAATTAATTTTGATGGAAGTTTATAGAGACTTTCGATTTCCATTCATTCATTGTTGCCCTTTTCTCCCTGCCCAATCTTTTCCTCAGTTTGCTCTTCTCTTTGAACAGTAAAAGAAAAATTCTTTCATTGTTATACAATCCTTTCCCCCAAGTCCACTCCACTATGCAGCCTTCATTCTGGACTCCAGTCATGGCAATAATACCTAATCATATATCCCTTTAAAACAGCTCTCTCCCTCATCTGTTTCAATGCAGTATATGTAATTTATCCCACCTTTCTCAGTCTCCTCCCCCCCCCAACCCTGAGATGTCAGTCCCGTTTTACAACAGTGGCACTAAGCAGTATTCGTCCGTTTGTGACTGAGATACTTCCCTCAAGATTATGTCCGCCAGCGCCACCCATTTTGTATAATATTTCATGAGTTCCTGCTCCACAAATACTTGTCTGTCAGATACTCCTCTAAATCTGAACATTCAGATTAAGACAGACTAGGAAGAAGGATTGCCCACCCACTTCTGAAATAGCAGGCCTCTGAAAACCCTATGCACAACAGAACACACACAGATTAACAGAAAGGGCAACCTAGGTAGAACTATCAAGT
>NW_006399858.1:10721855-10743694 GCF_000299155.1 Elephantulus edwardii
GAAGACCCTCTATGAGATGGATTGATTCAGTGACTGGGGTAATCTGGATGGGTGTGTCAGAGGCGGTGCAGTTGGCGGAGGATAGAGCAGGGTTTAGGGCTGTTGTGCATAGGGTCCCTATGAGTCGGAAACGACTCGACGGCACATAACAACAACAACAACAAACCTTGTTTTTCCACTCAGCATATTATTGCATTGTGTGAATATACCACAGAGGCTGAAAGTCTGAATTCTAGGGTACTGACTTTCCCCTTTGAGTTTCTGCTCCTGGATAATCTTCACATGTTTTGGCATCTTTCTTCCCTATCATCTACGCTGATCAGTTTTTAAATTCTTTTATATCTCTAAAGAGATAGGTTCAAAGTACATCCTGACCTAATCCTGCCTCATTCATATAGAAAATAGAGCCAAATGGGATTATAATTATAAGTACAGAGATTAGGATTTACAATTTACACTTTTGGGGGTATATTTCAGTCCATAGCACTTTCCAAGCCTTGTCTGAACTCCTGACAGGTTCTGCTTGCTCATCCACTATTGTTTTAGGGTTTTTGGTTTTGGTAGGTTTTTTTTTTCTTCTTTTTATGTTTTTTGGTCTTGTAAATAAACATATTGGTGCAGAGACTGTTTTGACCATCACCTGTGTCCTTACCACATTTCTGACCTGCAGAACTCACCCAACACACTAATTTTTGGGGTGTTCTAACAGTAATAATTGTTAAAATGGCAGATATGCTTAGGTTATTTAATATTTATTTTTCTATTTCTTCATTGCCAAAAAGAGAAGAGTAAAAATCACGTTAGTGTTATTTTTTTTTAATTTAATGAGAAAACTTGTATGTTGAAACAATTGTTGTTGTTAGGTGCCATTGAGTCATGTCTGAAGCTTTCCTGTCCTGTGCCATCCTCACCGTCTCTAACACACTGGAGTTTGCTGTGACAGTCACTGTCAATTCATCTTGAGAGTCTTCTTCGCTTTGGCTGGCCCTCCACCTTTCCAACCACGATGTCCCTCTCTGAAGAATAACTTCTCCTAGTAACATGCTTGAAGTATATGTGATGAAACCTTGTCATCTTTGCCTTCAAGGAGTACCCTAGTTGTACTTTCTCTAAGAAATATCTGTTTGTCTTCTAAGCAGTCCATGAAATATTGAGAGCTCTTCTCCAACACCATAGCTGAAAGGCATCACTTCCTTTTCTGCTGCTCTTATTCATTGTCCCGCTCTCTGATGCGTAGCAGAAGATTGAGAAGAGTATACAGAATCAGGTGTACCTTAGTTTTCAAACTTACATTATTGTTCTTCAGCATTTTGGAGAGTTCCCTGACAGCAGTGTAATACGTCTCCTGATGTCTTTCCTGCTGATACCGAGGATGTTGATTGTAGATCCAAGCAAAATTAAGTCATTGACAACTTTAATCTTTTCTCCATCTATCATGATGTTGCTTTTTGGGCCAGTGATAAGGACTTTTGTCTTCTTGATGTTTAAATACAATATATATTGAGGTTGTAGTCTTTCATCTTCTGTAGCAAGGATTTCAAGTTGTCCTCCTGTTTATTATTATTATTGGTCATTATTATTATCACTCCCTCACTCACTCTTACACTCATTGCCATTTAGTCACAAAAGCCTCATGGTTGATCCTCCAGCTGGTTTTCTGAGGCTGTAAATGGCAAGGAAGGAGATTGCTCATCTACCTTCCTTAGAACCTCTGGTGGATGCCAGCCTCCAGGAAGGCGTAGCATATTGATTAGCAGTGCAACATCCTATGGACTACATCACCAAAGCTGCTTTATTATTATTATTATAGACCATAACAAGGCATTTTTCCTGATTTTAGTGAGATAAATGGGATCTTACTAAACATTTTAAGCAAATATCTTGATGGATTACTAATTCAGTCAGAATCAAGTTTTGAAAATTCATCACCATCATTGTAAATGTGACAGCAGAATTAACCTTGAATCAGGAAGAACCCTCGCTTTAAATCAGGCTTCACTTTGAGAGTCTCAGGATGGATAGTGTTGATCAGACAATTAATTAGGTAAGTTGAGCAATATCCTTTGTTAGCATGACCTGTCTTTTTCATAAATACTCTTTAGTTCTCGGCATTTTGTTAGTGCCAATTATGTGTGCAATCAACAGTGTCCACCAAATCCTATAGTGATGCTCTCATGCAACTCGCTGAGAACATTACACAGACTTTACCCAGCATGCCTTGCAGCTGGTTGATGGGAAAATCTCTTTATTCACTTGTAACCCTTGAGGTATATGCAGTAAAGTTGTGGAGTAGTTATTGATCTTATTCTGGCTTCAGGTACTGATGTACAGCCGCAAGATCAGTTTTACTTCTTATTTTAAGTCATTCAGCTCACTTTTCCTTGGTGTTGCTTTAAAAGTACAGAATTCGAAAGTACGGTTTAATTGATCACTTGAAGTTTTCTCCACACAGGTATTTATAAATCTCCATTATACTTACTTTAGCAAAGATGCTTCAAGTAAAAATTTATGTTCAATTCAGACTCATCAGTTAGAACATCCTATCTCCTTTATTTAGTTAGGTAGGAATCAGCATTAGGGTTCTATGTAACATTCTGGAAAAATAACAGGAAATTTTTATTGATGCTTAAAATGCTTAAAGCTACTCCACAGGAGAGAAGTGGGCAGTATCTGCCCTCCCCCTCACCCCAGTTAAGAACGATTGCCTTGAAACCTCTTAGAGGGTGGCTGTGTGACTACACAGCAGTGAGTGACCCTTTAGGCAATGTCTTGACCTCTTTATGTGTCTGATACAGCACAAGAAGCTTAATATGTACCTTTTGGAGAACTAGTTAAAAATACTATTACTCACAATTCAAAATTACACCCATGCATTAACCCTCTAAGAGCTATATAATACTTACATCCTGGAATTTTAAATACAAGATAATGAGAATAATTTGCAAGAACTTTATTAAAATTTTGCATATATGTAGCTCAGTTGTTACCAGATTTAACATAATTCCTTTTAGGTTCTCAGTCTCTAGACTTTTAGAAATACTTAACAGTGCACTATTTATGCATTTATCCTGAGTGCTAGAAGTGTATTAGAAAGCACATAAAAACAACCATCGGTGTTTTGAGTCAATTGCAATTATGGTGGACCCCTGTTTCAGAGAAGGATCATTCTACATAAATATTTCAATGGCTGTAATCTTTCAAATGTAGAATGCTAGACATCACTTCTGATGTGCCTCTAAGCAAATTTGAACCACCAACCTTTCGGTAAGTAACTTAGCATTCAACCATTGGCACCACCCAGAGATTCTGTAAAGGAGGACAACAAAATAAATTAACAAAAAAAATAAAATAACAACAGCAAAAATAACCAATCCTGTTACTATTGAGATCATCCTGACTCATGGCAAACCCATAGGAATGGACATGTACATATTGGGAAAAGACATAAAAAGTGCTAAGAAAAAAACAAAACAAAACAAAAATGCAACGGCTCAGACACTTGGATTCTGAAGACTCACGAATCTCTAGTGGATCAGTCATACTTTCAAGAAGTTATTTACTAGTTCATTTAAGTCCCTTTAAAGTTATAAGTTTTCGTGTCCTATATGTGTATAAGATCTTTAAAAGAGGTAGGGAAATGTTTTCTGTTTATATATACACACACAGAGCACACACACACACATAGCATTCCTTAAGTTGCCTTACATTCAATGGTTAGCTGTCAATGTTTAGTTCTTTGATTTTAAATAGCAGGACACATGCACACACACAGTCCTCATTTATTTAATTTTTCATATATCACGCTCAGAGGGCACATTCTGATGAATCCATTATGGATGCAGAATGGACAGAATGAATACATTATGGATCCTGTCCCTCACAGTCATAATTTCAGATTCATATCTGCATTACTTTGGAAGGGTAACAAGTCATAGTAAAATGTACCAAAATAAGGAAAAGCAGGCATTATGATGAAAAAAAGAGGAAGTGATGATTTTCACCAAGGTCTAATGTGGATATTAATTTCATAATAGTGAAGAGAATTGTGGCCATTTTCTTCTTCTCATTAGTGTATAGATAAAATCTTAAGGGAAATGTTCAGACAGAAGAAAGTATGGAGGGGTTATTTCCTAGTTCATTTAAACCCCTTTGAGGCTCTAATATTTTTGTTTTCTACATTTGCACAAGATATTTAGGAGAAGTCGGGGAATGCTTTTCTTTCATTGACATAGACAGAAAGGCTCAAACAATGATCACCTTTAGCTTGAGTTGGAGAATTACTAACCATGGATGGTGCTTATATTTAGGAGGTGAGGATGGGGAAGAACTGGTAGCATTGAGCTTGGTTGTATGTGGGGTTACTTTGAGTTGGAACTGACTCAATGGAATTATTTTTTAAGTTTAAATGCACTTTATTTTTAGACAACCCATGACATTTTTTTCCCCTTTAAAAAATGCCTCCACTCCAAATAAATGAAGGTCAAAATTAAAGGGAGAGCTCAAGATGGTACCTCAGTCCCATTTGTCGAAGTCCTGGTGTGGTGATGAAAAGCAGCAGTCAGATAAGATGACAGGTGACGGATCCAAAGAAGTGCCAAATTTGTTAACATTTCTCCATTTCTAAACCATCCTTAAAGAAAATCATGTATGAAGTCACATCATCCTCACGGTTGTCCAGCAGAGCAACCATGCCATCTGGATTCATGTTTTCACCAATAAAGAACTGGTTGTTGTTGTTGTTTAACGCCGTCGAGTCGTAGATAACTCATAGCGACCCTATGAACGAACAGCCTGAGCACTGTTCGTACGTAGAGTTTCCGGAGGCAAGCCATTTCGGAAGTGGATGCCGCTCCTGCTTCCAGAAAGAACTGGTAGCTTGTGAAATAAGCCAGGATGTGCTTGATCGGTTTCTGCAGCCCCTGTCATAAAAGGTTTTACTCTTTCTGGTTTCTGTTCTTTAAGTTTGCCTTTGATTGATTTCATGTAATCCTTGATGTGCTTCTTTCAGGCTTCTTTTGTGAAGCTGGTTTCCTGCAAGCGATGGATCATGACGATGTCAACATCAGTGATTACTGTTTTCAGTTCCTTCACAGTCGGTGCCTTCAGCAGAGGCATTTCCGCCAATGATTGAGTCATCAATATTACCCTCTGTTCTACTGACCATCTTCCCCTCCACCTCCAGCCACAGTCCGTCCGCGATCTCCAGGATTTTGTAGATGTCGGAGAACATCTACTAGTGGCTGATAAGGTCCTGGTAGGTGATCATGATGGCAGCAAGGAGACAGCGGCGGTGCCAGATGAGCAGGAGCCGGAGCTCTGAGCGAGCCGGAGCGGCCCTGGGAGGGAGGGGGGAGCGGGCGGAAAAGGACTCAATGGAATTAACACTAACAAAATGTAGAACTTTCTTAACAAGTTAAACACTGTATGTATAAGATGGTGTGAGTCTGAATATTACCTATAATTAAAGGATGGAATTCCAAAATCTCTGTAGATGTTCATTGAAATGAAAAAGAAATAAATTAAAATTAAAAAAGAAAAAAAAAAGGTTGTTCAAGCAGGGGTTGGTTGAGCAGACTTGCCAGGCAAGTAGCATATGTAAGTCAATTGCATTAGTTAGGGGAAAACGGACAGTGTATGTTCCATCTCATTTTGAATTTTTTTTTCTAATGAAAGAAAAAAAAAAGAAAGAATTTACTTTTCTTTGTTTGTTAGTAGTTGTTGAGTTGACTTTGACTCCTAGCAATACTATGTTTAACAGAGTGATCTTTTAATTTTCACAATCTCTGTTGTGCATTGTTATAGTCACCATTTCAATCTCTCTCTTCAAGAGTCGTTTTCTTTTTCTCTGATTCTCTACTTTTCAAAATACGATGTTTTTCTCCAGCAACAGACCCCTCCTGATGGGCATGTTCCAAGTATGTGTGATAAAGGTTCACCATTTTGTTTCTAAGGATCTTTGGGGCTGTACTTCATTCAAGACAGATTTGTTTGCTCTTTGGGAAGTCCATGGGATATTCAGTGTTCTTCACCAATATCACTATTCAAAAGCATTATTTCTTCGGCGTTCCTTATTAACTTAATCTGTATGCTGAGTAAATTATTCAAGAAGGTAGGCTCTATGATGAATAAAATGTGTCATCAGGATTGGAGGAAGACTTTTCAATGATCCTTGTTATACAAATGATCTAACCTCCCTTGCTGGAAGCGAGGAGGACTTGAAGCACTTGCTGCACAAAGTTAAACACTGCAGCAGCCTTCAATATGGCTTGCATCTCAACATTAAGAAAACAAAAATCCTTACCACTGGGTCAATAGGCAACATCATGATGGATGGAGAAAGTATTGAGACTGTCAACCATGTCATCTTACTTGGGTCTGCAATGAGTACACTTGGTTCTAGCAGGCAGGAGATAAGAAGATGTATTGCATTGGGAATCTGTGCAGTCAGTGACCTCTCCAAATTCTTGAGGAGCAATAATATTAGTTTAAAGTCTAAAGTAGTACACATGATTCAGGACATGGTCTTTTCAGTCAATTATTATGCATCTGAGAACTGGACAATGAATAAGGGTAACAAAAGAAGAATTGATGTATTTGAACTGTAGTGTTGGAGAAGAATACTGAAGATCCCATGACAAACAGATATGTCTTGAAGAAGATGCAGCCAGAGTATTCCTTGGAGACAAGGATGATGAGGCTTTGTCTCACATATTTTATACATGTTACAAGGGGAGGCTATTTCTTGGAGAGGGAAAAATTCTAGAGAAGTTTACAGGGCTGAGAAGAAGAGGAAATCAGGTGGCTTGATACAGTGATAGAAGCAATAAGCTTGAGTGTGTCAGAGATTGTAAGGATGGTGCAGGATAGGACAGTGTTCAGATCAGTTGCTCATAGGGTCTCTATGAGTCATACTACGAGTCACACTTTACTTGACAGCATCTTTTGAAAATTCTTTGACTTGGGCTAGGCACACTTCAGTCTTTAAGGTGACATCATTGCTCTTTAGCACTGTGAAGAGGTCCTTGACTATTAATCATCTGTTCTTGACTCTGACTTCAATGGATGTGGATTGTGAATAAAATTTAAAAAAATTTGGACAACATTAAACTTTTCCTCATTTTTTATGATACTGTTTATAAGTGCAACTGCAAAGATTTTAATTTATTTATGGTGAAGTGTAATACATACATAAAGTGATAATAATTGAGTTTAATCAATAAGTGCTTCAAGTCTTCCATGTACTCTGTAATCAGGGTTGTATTACCTGCATGTCACAGTCTGTTGATCAGTCTTCCTCCAATCCTGATGCCACATTCTTTTGCATGAAGACCAGTTTTTCAGATTACTTGCTCAGGATACACAATGAATTGGTATGATTAGTTCTAAGATTGACTTTTTTTTTTGCTACCAACAGAGTTCTTTGTTTATTATTTACTTTCCTAGAGATTCTGAGGAAAAGATTAACCAGATTGTGTTTCAAAAATATTTTTTAAATGTTATTAAAAATATTTTTATTGGTTTTCATATAATTCCTTTACAATTTGTTTCATTCATATACATTGTGTTTTGTACAATCTTCCCTTTAAATTGTGTTATATACAATCATTCATACATATTCTATTTTCCTTTATTTATTTGTTTGCTTGCAAAGTTTATATACATTGTTTAACACTTTCTTCATTCTCATCATGTTTCATGTAATCATTCTCATGCATTATGTTTTATAAAATTAATCACCATTGTACCTTGCCCATCATTACCCTGTCTTTTTTGCCTGGCTCCTTCTCATTTGCTTCCCCACCCTCCACTCACCAAACTGTGCAGCCCTGTGGTTTCATCCCTACCTGTCCTCACTGTTCTACTTTCCCTCTCTCCCTTGAGTTCCCATACATGTTTTACTATTTATCCCTCTATTTTTACAATAATGGTCATACGCAATATTTGTCCATATACATTAGTACACTCAACATAATGACCTCCAGTCGTTCATGGCTAGGAAGGCTCAATATTGTAAAAATGACAATCCTATAACATAAAAAGCTACATGTTCAACACAATCCCAATACAGATACCATACTCATTTTTCAAGAAGATCAAAAGGGGAATTGTAAAATTTGTTTGGAGAGGAAAGAGTCCCCGGATAAGCAAAGCACTTCTGAAAAACAAAAATGAAGTGGGAGGCATCCCCAAAACCTACCACATGGCGGTAATAGCCAAAACAGCATGGTACTGGTACAGCGACAGACACATAGACCAATGGAACAGAATCTAGAACTCAGAAAAGGACCCACTTATCTATGGTAAACTGATACAAGAAAAGGAATAAAATCTATCAAATGGGGAAATGACAATCTCTTCAACAAATAGTGCTGGGAAAACTGGACTGCTACCTAAAGAAATGATGTCAGTCTAAAGACTAAGGTCTGATCCAATCCATGGTCTTTGCAATTACTTGCTATGCATCAGAGAGCTGGATAATGACTAAGGATGATAGAAGAAGAATTGATTCCTTTGAGTTGTAGTGCTGGAGAAGAGTCTTGAACATACCATGGACTCCAAGAAAACAAATAGGTTTGTCTTGGAGAGAGTGAAACCAACTTTCTTCCCTGGAGGCTAGGATTTTGAAGCTCCCTTTTACCTAATTTGGGCATATGGCCAGGAGGAAGCAATCCTTGAAGAAGGACATCATACTCAGGAGGATGGAAGGACAGCACAGGAGAGGACGACCCCAGATGAGATGGATTGATACAGTGGCTAGGGAAATGTGGGTAGGTGTGTCAGTCAGTGAGACTGGCTCAGGGCAGGGTGGGCTTCAAAACTATTGTACAAAGGGTCTCTACTAAGGTAATTCAATGGCACATAACAACAAGAATCTGCAGAAAGCTAAAACAGGATCCACATCTCACACCATACACACAAAAAAAACCCTCAAAGTTGATCAGAGACCTGGGAATAAAGTCCAAAATAATAAAGTTCTTAAGGGACAAACTGGGACCAGCCTATGGTATAGAGAGATTGACAAATACAGCCAGAAATGGACAATCTGGAGAGTGACAAAATGAAGAATAGGACCTTCTGAAAGATTAAATTTCTGTTCTCATAAAAACATTTTTACAATAGTGTGAAAAGAAAGCCTACTGGTTGGGGACAAATATTTGCCAGTACCATTTCAGACAAGGGTCTCATAACCAAAGTTTATAGAAAAAGATTGATAACCCAATTCAAAATGGGCAAAAGACATGGAAAGACTTTTCACAAAGGAAGACAGTCAAGTGGCAAACAGACACATGAATAAATGCTCAAAATCACTACACACAGACACATGAATAAATGCTCAAAATCACTACAATAAGAGAGATGCAAATCAAAACCACAATGAGATATCATCTCACCCCAGTAGCGGTGGCAAATTTTAACAGGACAGCAGTTAATAAATGTTGTAGAGGATGTGGATAGGTGATAACTCCCATACACTGTTGGTGGAATTGTAAAATGCTACAACCATTCTGGAAGACAGTTTGGTGTTTCCTCAAAAAGTTGAACATAGAAACTCCATATGATCCAGCTTTTCCACTACTAGGAATATACCCCAAGGAAATTAGAACTAAGACACAGAGATTTGTACACCAATGTACATAGCAGCCTTATTTACCATTGCAAGAACAGCTCAAGTGTCCAACCACAACTGAATGGATTGAGAACTTGTGGTACATTCACACACTGGAATACTATGCAGCACTCAAAAGCAACGATTTTGAAAAAGATTATGTAACTTGGAAGATTTAAACATTTTTTAAGATATCCTGTAATAATAATATTTATCTTGTTTGATCACAGATTGATTCATCTCTGACATGGCTGATATGAAAATCACAGATAAATAATAGAACCATGTTTAGAATTAGAAATATTAAAGGTGTGGAAAAAGAAAAATGTTGAGATAGCAAGTTATAACATTTAAAAAAATTAGTAATATTCATCATTAATTTATAATGAAAGTTATTGCATTATTATTAAGTGTATATTAAGTTATATAATTACTTTGTAAGACCAAGAATAGTCTATGCAAACAAAATCTACAAGCAAAAGTGAGATAAAACTTTAGGCTGTGAACTTTCTTTATTTGACCTTTTCACAGTAAATGTAAACATAAAGACAGAGAGCAAAGCTCAACTAGATTTTGTAAATCTGTACAGTGTTTCAGGAAATACAATCTTAAGATTAACTGTTACCAATTACGGCAACTCAAATGTTAGCTGCCTGTGCTTTCTTAATTTCCTCAACTATATTAGAATCAAGTATTCATTATGTAAATAAAATACAACTCTATCCTTTTTCATTGGGAATCCAGTACTTTCCTTAAAATTCCCAAATATTTCAGTTGTCAAGATCTCTTTTGTGGTCTTTCTTTGACTCATGTTTTGTGTCCTGTGACTGTGGTTCCTCTTTTCCCTGCATCAAACCACAGGGGGATTGGGAGAACTAGCCAGGCATGGACGATCTAAATGGGGTGCTGGCTCCAGCGAGAGTGTTAAACTTGTTCTTTCCAGGTCAGTTATAGCTAAAGAAAGTAAAACACACTAATTGATAAAATACAGGTCCATCTGAACAATAAATGAAATGGGGGAAATTATAGATTGACACAATAATATAAACTTACTCTCCCTTTTAGAAAACAAAGACAGCTTACCTATTGCATAGCAAACAAACTCAAAGGGTTGAGTTGCAACCAATGTTTCCCACCAGCCCTCTTACAAGTCTCCCATTTTAGGACAATCCCCATTCATAATGTTTCCTGTTTCAGTTATCATTCTGATGCACCAAAATACAAGGGCTTTCGTGTGCTCCAACTTTGCTTTTTTTTGGAATATAACCGATTCAAAGGCCTGGTTCCAACCAGTTGTTGCCACCTGGTAAGGGAGAACTTGTGCTTGTTTTCCACATTGCATCTTAATTAAGGCAGGTGTATCTGATATTTCAGCAGAGATTTGGAAGATGACCTACAACTTAGCAATGACTGTTAGACAACCCTGCTCTTAAAAATTCTCTGGATCTCTGGTGGCCTAGTGGTAAGAATTTGTGCTGCAGTCATAAAGGTATGCAGTTTGATTCCTCCAATTGTTCTGGGAAGATGGGCAATCTCCTCTCGTGATATTACTGCTTTTGAAAACCCGCTGGAGGGTCAGCTATGGGTCAGTTCTGACTCTATGGTACACACAACAATAACAACTAGTGAAAATATTCCACTGGTATATTTTCTGCTCTTTTTATTTTCAGGCTTCTCTTATTCTACTGATTTCATTTATCTACTTCACTATAACATCTCTGCCCTCAGTGCTAATTTCGTATTTCATGCTTTTCACAAAGTTAAACTCTTCACCTTCCTTTCTATGCCAAGCTTCCCTAGCTCAATTTTGATTATCCAAAACCTTACTTACTTATCCAGCTAAATAAAGGTCCTGCCCTCTAGCTCTAGGACTTTCAGTCTCAAGCAGCTCTGGCAGGATCTTTGAAATTACTGTCCTTTCATCAGACTTAATTCTTAGACATGACTTCCTCTCTGACCAGTAAAAGAAAGTGAAAAGCAACAATCCATAGGTTTTTCATTTTCAATGCTCCTTCTAGAAGGAAGATGTCAATAGTCATCTGTTTACATTCTAAATGATGGTTTTCCTTTCTGTTACACAGGGATAGTATATATGAAACTAGTCTACAAACATCTGCAAGCTAAAAAAGTACCTTCTGTTGTCTGAACTCTGCAATGTGACTGATTCAGAGCAGACAATAGGGAGGGGAAAAAATCCTGGATAAGAGGGAGGTATTCAGGGTTTTTAGGAGAAGATCCAAAGAGAAAAATCTCAGAAGCAGAGGAATGATAGAAAATACAGACCTAGTTCCTGCAGCTGCGGTCATAGGGTTGTTAGGAATTGCGCTGGCAACCCACAGATACACAGTTTGAATTCACCAGCTTCTCTAAAGGAGGAAGGTGGACTGTGTCCTCTTGTGTGATTTACAGCCTCTGGAAACCCACTGGAGGGCCAGTTATGAGTTGGTTCTGACTTCAAAGCACATAACAATATAGTAGAAACGTTAACTTACTAAGATTGGTGTAGTAGTTGTTGTTAGGTGCTGTTAGTCAACTACAACTCATAGTGACCTGTGTACAATGAATCAAAACCTTGTGCCACCCTCACATCCCCTCCATGTTTAAGCCTATTGTTATGGTCACTGTGTCATCCTTCTCATTGAGGGCCTTTACCCCGATTCTCTACTTTCCCCAACATGATGTCTTTCTCTACGGGCTAGGATATCCTAACAGCATTTCCTTTAGTATGTGAGACAAACTTTCACCACCCTTGCCTTTAAGGAGCACCCTGGTTGAACTTCCTCCAAGACAGATTTATATGTTCTTTTGACAGCCCACCAGATATTCAACAATTTGCAAGACCACAATCCAAAGACATTCAAAGCTGAACAAATTCATCCTTATTTATTGTCTAGCTCTCAAACACATGGCAGACAATTGAAAAGACTATGGTTTTAAGCAGGCACACCTTAGTTTTTAAACTGACATCATTGCTTTCCAGGACTATAAAGAGATTCCTGACCGCGGACATTCTTAAATCTGTATGCCTCCTGACTTTTTGACATTGACAAAGGTGTTGATTATGAATCCAAGTGAGATACATTTCACACTTTCAATCTTTTCTCCATCTATCATGATGTTGCCTATCAGTTCAGTAGTGAGGATTTTTGTTTACTTGATTTTGAATTCAAAGCTTCAGTTGTTTTATCAGGCAGCTGAATAAGATTTGCTCTACTCAGAAACTTTTTCATAAAGGAAGGCCAGCCCTTTTTATTTCTACTTCCTTTCCTCATACAGTAGGGAGTACTGGTGGTGTTCTCCACAAGAAATGGCACAACTAATCCAAAGCTGCTCTCTCTCTGGTGGGTCTAACCCACCTGAAGAAGTATGGACACTCTCCCCTGCGGGATTTATAGCCTCCCTCTAAAGGGGCAACTACCAGTGGGTTCAAATCAACAGGAAAAATATATCTGCCACATACAGAACACATATTGATCGGCTTTAATGAATATTGAGTGAATAAATGAGAGTAGCTAAGAGAAAGCAAAGAACTAAATATTGGCATTTCCTTCAGCTTTAATTATCAACTCGCACTGCGATGAGGTGGAAGTTCAACTCTGTGGCCATTTGTAATCAGGCTCCCCATAAGATATAATTGGTGTACTTTGTAGGCTTGTGGAAAATAATACAAGACTGTTAAAGTACTGCAGAAATGCTAAATAATAAAGTGACAAGCACAATATGTCAGGGGACGCATGGTAATGCGACTGTGCCTGTAAAACATTTACTGTATTTTGCCTCTAAAATGTACAACAACAACAACCCACCAAATGGTGGCATCTGTGCTTCTTTCCTCCCTGGTCCTTGATAATTGGATTCTTTTCAATGTTCAATGCTCAAAAATGAAATAATCATTTTTATTCTAGTACATCCTTATTTTAATACTGGAGTTGGCCAGCTAGAATTATGGGGTTACCCACATCATGTGACTCTTCTCCTGCCATCTAATGTGTTTACCAGTGAGAACTGATAAAAGGCATCAAAGCATCAAAGGCAGCTTGAGAAAGGGGGGGAATGGAGAGACATGCATGGCAAAATGCACCCTGAGGTCTAAGCGAAGAAGGCCTTGAAGATGTACTATTTATAGACCAGTTACTGTCAGCTCTCACTCATGGTGAACCCATGTGAATTAGACTAGAAATGAGCTGCACGAGTTGTTGTGGGTTCAAATAAATAATAATAATAATAAAAATCATTCACATTGTGTTTCTTACAATCATTCCCATAAGTTGAGCCTTTTGATCATACCAACCATCCTCCTCCCTCCTCAAATGCTCACTGGATCTTTCCTAATTCCTCCACCTCCTCCCTCTCCCCACCAAGCTCTGAGACCACGTGATTTCCTCCCCCCCTTGGATATCCATCCACATCTGACTAGTTATGCTTCTATTTTTACAACAATTTTTTTGCAGTATTTTTCCTTATAGGCCTGACTTAGTTCACTTGGCATAATGTTTTCTAGTCTCTCTGCTGTTATATAGTATTTTTGGAAATTGTTGCTCCTGAGTGCTTCATAGTATTCCATTGTGTACTGTACCAAAATTTCTTTATCCAGTCATTTGTTGATGGGCATTTGAGTTGTTTCTACTTTCTTGCTATTGTGAATAATTCTATTGTGGACATTAGTGTACAAATCTTCATTTGTGTCTCATTTCTAATTTCCCTGGGGTATATTCCTAGCAGTGGAATAGTTGGGGTCCTATGGAATTTCTATGTTCAGCTTTTTGAGGAAATACCAAACTGCTTCCAGAGAGGTTGTATCATTTTATAATCCCACCAACACTGTATGAGAGTCCCATCCTTTCCAACACAGGAGTATTTGGTTGGAAGTTTGTTTTATTTTTAAATAGTAAATTGGTAGGCCTGTATTTTTCTTCTTCTTCTTCTTCTTCTTTTTAGCTTTTTTTTTATTGGTTTACTTACAAAGTTTGTATTAATTGTGTTTCACACTATTCTTAATTCACTTCATGTTTCATACAATCATTCTGATGCATTATGTTTTATAAAATTAATCACTGATGGACCTTGTTCATTATTACCCTGTTTTCTAATCCAAGCCCTTTCCATTTATTTCTCCCTCCAACTCTCCCATCCCCCACCAAACTGTGTAAGACAGTTTGCAGTTTCCTCAATAAGTTGAACATAGAAATTTCACATGACCCAGCTATCCATTACAAGGAATACACCCCAAGGAAATCAGAACTGAGACACAAATGGAGATTTGTACACAAATGTTCATAGCAGAGTTATTCACCATTATAAAAACATGGAAACAGCCCACATGTCCAACCACCATCAAGTGAATTGAGATTTGTGGTACATTCACACAATGAAATACTAGGCAACACTCAGGAGCAACAATTTAGAAAAACACTTTGTAACTTGGGAGATGCTGTATAGCAAGCATTATGCTGAGTGAACTAACACAGTCGCATAGGACAAATACCACATAAGACTATTATTGTAGAAATAGAAGGATAACTAGCAAAACCATGGGGATGCACAGTTTAGGCCCTTCTTCTGAGGTGCCTCTGGGTATTCTCAACACGTGTATAATGTCCAACGTTAGGAGTCCCCCTGGTGGCACAAACAGTTAATTTGTTTGACGCTAACCAGAGGGTTAATGGTTTAAGCCCATCCAGAGATGCCGTGGTAAAAGAGGCCTGGTGAACTACCTCTGAGATATTTGGGTCCCTCTGTAACTCACTTCTACTCTTGACACACATGGGGTCACCACAGGTCACAGTACAGTTGACAGTAACCATTATTAGTTAGTGATTTTGTCAGAAGTAGTGGTCCAGGGGTGGAATTAAAGAGGTAAATAGGAGGTTTATCTGAGCTCTGATCTTTTGGGGTATCAACTGATATCACTGCCTTCTCTTTGTCTGCTGCCTACTTGGGTCAGGAATTTTTTCAAAGACCTAGAATTTGTAGGAAACACTAGGAACGGGGTGCATGTCAGATGAAAAAATGATGCAAGCTTCAGTGATTAGAATGCTTTTTACTAATCACATCCCAGGACTTTTTCTCAACATGGACCCTGCCTACCATAAATAATTCAGTATTTGCTTGATATTATTAAACTTGAAGTTATGAAGAGGAGCCATGGTTTAGCTGACGATATTGTTTTATGAACTGTTGAGCCAGAATTAACTCACAGTTGACTCTCCAGTGGGTTTTTAGAGGCAGTAAATTGCCTGGGAGAAGATTGTCCATATTTCTAAGGTGGAATAGCTGGTGGATTTGAACAGCTTGCCTTTGGCATAGTAGTACAACTCCTTACCACTAAGCCACTAGAGCTATAAACTTTGATAAATGTTGATAGTTATAGAAAAGCTTCAGGCTTTTTGTTCATAGGGCCACTATGAGTTGTACTCGACTCAAAGGCAATCAACAACAATAACATAAATTTAATAAAGAGTTGGTTTATTAAGGTACTGAAGACAAATAAATACCCAGAAAACAAACAAAATAAAAGCAATCCCATTAAAAAAAATAGTAGCAGTGGCAGTAATGAATTTCTTGAAGGGACATCTGAATGGTGCAAAACTGATTTGTGATTTCTCAGGAAATGTGTGCCTGCATGTAGTATCAGGAAATCCTTTTCTCCTCCGCAGTAACAATTTTCTTGAAAATACTGATTAGATCTAACTGGTATAGCTGATTCAATTTCTCATTTCTCATTGCTTCTAGTAATCTTACAAGCAAATACGGAACCTCTCTTTTGCAAGTATAACATTTTATAGAATGGTAAATCTTTTTAAGTCCTATGTGTACCTTTTTACCTTACAACTTGCTTTTATACCCCATATTCTTTTTTCTCACCCTCTTTTAGTTGTTTTATCTTGTCATAGTTTATATTGCCATGAAAACTTCTCTAGATGCTTACTGATATCAGGAGGTGTAAGCATAGGATTAATGACATATGTATAATAATGAATGAATTTTCACCAGGTATACATTGTGAATTGCCCAGAATCTACAAAATTGTTCCTGCCTTCAAGATGTTTACAACCAAATGGTGGACACTGATGACACTGTGACCTAAATAAAGAATTTTTTTAAAAACATAAGTTTTAGGAGTGAAGATATCTAAGAATATTCTCAAGGGAAAGGGGAGTACTTGATTCTGCTATTAACTTTATAGTTTTACTGTTGGCCTCAGGCAAGATGGATCAGCCTCTGCAAACATCAATTTTTTATTAGTGAAAGATACATTCATCTTGGGAGAGTCAAACACTAGGCTAATGTAAAGGGATGAAATGCATGGTGTGTTATACTTGATGATTGTTACACAAAATATGATTATAGTCTCACTGTGAGCAAAACTAATAGAAAAAAGGGTCAATATTAACCATATAAAGAAATAAAAGACATGTTATGAATTTCAGCACTTTGTTGCCAACAAAGGGCCACCTCATGGAGGTTGCAAGTGTGGTATATTTTGTCTTTATTTTAATCTTCTATTTCAATGATTTGAGAAAAATATTTAGAGTTGTGTTTTCAGAGTGATAAATTAACCATTTTGGAAAAAAACAAACCTAAGTAGCACTTGAGCTTTAATACTGGGAAAGAAGAAGCCTGCAGAGAGTAAAACTAAGAATATTTTCCACAGGTCACTTCTAAGTGAATTTTAGAACAATAAAAAAGTAAAATACTTGTCCAAAGTATTTATTTTATACATAATTAATTCTTTGTTAATATGTTCATTGTAACTGACATGATGGAACACATTACATAGATAGTGACACGATTATTTTGGGACAGATGGGGAAGAATAACTCTTTAAATGACTAAGGTGCAACTGACCCAAGTCATGGCATACTTGACTGCATGTGGAAGTTGGGTAATGAATAAGACCACAGAACAATGAGATAGAAGGTAACAATAAGAAGGTAGCTTTATAATTCTCATTCTTAGGCTCAATGACATTGTTATTGGGCAGTTAGTGTTCTGGTTCACTCTTCTTGCACAGGTAAAGTAATTGTACTGGGCGGAAGAGACTAGAGAAGACAGTACCCAAATAAAGAGTTTGCATAGTGTATGGTAATCTTAAGGTTTCTTGGGAGAGCAGACTTTAGTGCAACACTAAAGCTTTTTATTACAGCATGGTAACGAGAAGAAAAAGGTGAGGAGGCAGAAGTAAGGGTTAAATAGTTAAGATAGATTTATTAGTAAGTTAAATCTCCAAAGGATGTATCTCCGTCCCCACTTACAAAATAAGCAAAAGACATGGAAGGACTTTTCACAGAGGAAGACATTCAGATGGCCAACAGACACATGAAAAGAATGTTCAAAATCACTGGCAATAAGATAGATGCAATTAAAAATCACAATGAGATACCACCCCATCCCAATAACAGTGGCAAAACTTAGTTGGGTGGCAAACAACAAATATTGGAGAGGATATGGAGATGAGGGAACTCTTATACACTGTTGGTGGGACTGAAAAATGGTTCAACCATTCTGCCAGACAATCTGGCATTTCCTCAAAAAGTTGAACAGAGAAATTCCACATGACCCAGCTATTCCATTATTAGTAATATACACCAAGAAAGTTAGAACTGAGACACAAGCAGAGATTTGTACACCAATGTTCATAGCAATGTTTTTCATCATTGCAAGAACATGGAAACAGCCCAAATGTCCCAAAACAACTGAATGTATTGAGAAATTGTGGTACATTCACACAATGGACTACTAGGCAGCACTTATGAGCAATGATTTAAAAAAACATTACATAGCTTTTTAGAAGCTAGAGAGTGTTATGCTGAGTGAACTCAGTTTCATAAGGACAAGTAATGCATAAGACCATTATTGTACAAAAAGAAGGATAGCTAGTAAAACATGAGGGAACTCAAGAGGGAAAGGGGTGGGAGTGGAGTAGTGAGGATAGGTTGTAATGAAACCACAAAGTTGCATAGTTTGGTGGGTGTGTGGGGGGGAGGGTAATTGGAAAAATCTGCATGAAAAGACAAGGCAATGATGGGCAAGGTCCAGTGGTAGTGATTTTATAAAACATAATGCATGAGAATGATTGCATTAAATACAATGTGAATGAAGAATAGTGTGAAACACAGTATATATGAACTTTGTAAACAAACCAATACCAAAAAGAAATATGGAGGGGAGGCTGCATGCTACTGAGCTGAGTCTCAAATATTTATGGCCTTCTTCTCTGGGTGGACTTCAGGGCTGGAGTTTCACCAATGAGACTATGCCATGGAGAGTTCAAAGTCTACTGAGTGGTTCTCAGTCTGGTCCTGTTCTTTGATGTCATTCATGTGCCCAAAGAGTCCATTACCTCTGACATCACTCATGCTCCCAAAGCACCAATTCTAAGCATTTCAATATTGGCTTCCTGGTTCTAATAGCTTACTTATCCAAGCATAATCTTTTGCCTTTTTCTTGGTTTTAATCCTAACAATTTCATGAGAAATTATGGATGGGCCAGAGACAATGGAATACAGTTCACTCTTGGAGTTGTTGTTAAGTACTATCAAGTACAACTCATAGTGATTCTATGAACAATAGATCTGAACTTTATCCTATCATATGCCATCCTTATCATCCTCAACATATTAAAGTCAATTTCCATAGATATGGAATCAATTCATTGCTGAAGGTCTTCCTCTCCTTCACTGACCCTTCACCTTTCCAAACATGAGGTCCCTTTTCAAGGAATGGCCTCTCTTAACCACCTGTTCAAAATATATGCGATATTTGCTTCTAAGGAACACTCGGCTACACTTTCTCCAAGATATGTTTGTTCTTTTGGAAATCCATGGGATATTAACCTCTCCTCTTAAATAACACTAGTTGAATGCACTAATTCTTCTCCTGTCATCCTTATTCATTGTTCAGCCCTCAGATACATTGCAGCTGATTGGAAAGACAAGAGTCTTGATACAGTGCACTGAATGTGGATTCAAGTAAGATGAAATCATTGACTATTTCAATCTTTTCTCCATCATTCATGATGCTGTCTATTGCTCTAATGGTGAGGATTTTTGTTTTCAATATATTGAGATGTAATCTATATTGAAGGCTGTAGTCATTGATCTTAGGAAGTAAGCACCTCATGTTCTACTCACTTTTAGCAAGCAAAATTTTGTCATCTGCACAATTCAGTTTGTTGATGAGTCCTCCTCTAGTCATCATATCACATGGAGTCCAACTCAGAATAATTTGTTCAGCATACAGATTGAATAGTTATGGAGAGGGAATACAACCCTGAAACACACCTTTTTTCATTTTAAACCAAATAGTCTTCCCTTTCTCTGTTTGCACACAGCCTCTTGATCTAGGTATAGGTTTCACGTGATCGCAATTAAGTGCTCTGGGATACCTACTCTTCTCAATGTTAGACATAATTTGTTATGAATTCCACAGTCAAATGCCTTTACATAGTCAATAAAACATAAATAGACATTCTTCTGGTATTCTTTACTTTCAGCCAGGTTCCATTGGTCACAGCAATGATATTCCTGATTCTACGGCCTCTTCTAAGTCTAGCTTGAAATTCTGGAAGTTCTTTATCTATACTGAATCATCTTCAGCAGCATTTTGCTTGTATGTGATATTAATGACAGTGTTTGCAGGCTTCCCATTCTGTTTTACCACTCTTGGCAATGGGAAATGTTAGCTATAGTTTAATATTATCCACAAATCAAATGTCTTTGCACAGATAAAAAAAAGAAAGGAAAACACAAATAAACATTTCCTTGATGTTCTCTTTCAGCCAAGATTTATCAAGATAAGCAATAATATCCCAGGTGCCATGGTCTCTTCTAAACCCAACTTGAACTTCTGACATTTCCCTTTCAATGTACCATTCCAGCCATTTTGGATGATCTTCAGCAATATTTTGCGTATGTGTGATATTAATGGTACTATTTGAGAATTTCCATATTTTATTGGATCACCTTTCTTTGGAATGGGAAGAAATATTAATGTCTTACAATCATTAGGCCAGGTAGCTGTCTTCTGAACTTCCTGGCACAAACTGATGAGCAAGTCCAGGGCTGTATCTATTATTTAGAACATGTCAGTTGGTATCCATTGATTCCTTTTGAAGTTAGAAAGTAAAAAATCAAAGCACACTCTACGACTTTGAGTAAATCCTTAACTTCCTTCAGTCCTGAATTCCTTGCATAAAATACAATAACAAAAGCCAATAGACAACATAGATCAATGCAGAGGTTCAATGCTATTGTTAGTTGCTACATTTTATGCATCTATATCACGTAGATCCTGTGCCATCTTCATGATTGATGGTATACTGAGCCTTGTGTTGTGATCAGTGCATGTTTTGAGTGTTTTATGGTCCAGGATACTAATTTTGGTGATCCATAGAATTTTTATTGGATGGTTTTGTGAAGTAAATGACTCAGCATTTCTGTTTTTAAAAAGTTCTTATTTTTTAATTAATTTTAATGAAGGTTCACAGAGACAGGATTTCCATTCATTCATTGTTTCACTTTTCTCCCTGTTCACCTCCTCCCCCCTAGTTCACTCTTTTCTTTGAAAAGTAAAAGAAAAATTCTTTCATTGTTATATAATACCTCCCCCAGGTCCACTTGATTGTGCAAGCCTTCATTCTGGACTCCTGTCATGACAATAGTATCTATTCACATATCCCTTTTAAACGGTTTTCTGCCTCATCTGTTTCAATGCAGTATACATTATTTATCCCCTCTTTCTCAGTCTTCCCTCAACTTCAATGTCAGTCCCATTTTACGACAGTGGCCCTATGCAATATTTGTCCTTTTGTAACTATGATATTTTGCTTAGCATATATTCCAGGGTCACCCATTTTGTGTAATATTTAATGAGTTCTTTATTTTTCAATGCAGCATATTGTATGAATTTTATGAATATACCAGAGCTTCTCTATCCATTCAAATGTTGATGGGCAGTTGGATTGTTTCCAACTCTTTACTATTGTGAACAAAGCTGCAATAAACATGGGTGTGCATATACCTGCTTGGGTAGTGGTTATGGTTTCTTTAGGGAATATTCCCAGTAGTGTAATTGCTGCCTCAAATGATATTTCTATTTGCAACTTTTTGAGAAAGCTCCATATAGCCTTCCATAGTGGTTGCACTATTTTATACTCCCCCCAACAGTGAATAAGTGTGCAGTTTCTACACAACCTCACCAGCATTTGGTGCTTCCTGTTCTGTTAAATTTT
>NW_006399858.1:10744286-10760272 GCF_000299155.1 Elephantulus edwardii
AGATGAGCTGATTTCTGGATTCTCAATTCTATTCCATTGATCAATGAATCTGTCATTGTACCACTACCACGCTGTCTTAACCACCACGGTGGTGTAGTAGGATTTGAAATCAGGGAGTGAGATGCCTCCTACCTTGTTTACCTTTTTAAGGAGCGCTTTGCTTATTCAGGGTCTCTTTCCATTCCAAATGAAATTGGAGATTGTTTTTTCCATCTCTTCGAAGAATGGAATTGGAATTTGTATTGAGGTTGCATTGAATGTGTAAATTGCCTTTGGTAATATTGTCGTTTTCATAATACTGAGTCTTCCTGTCCATGAACAAGGGATATTCTTCCACTTCTCCAGGTCTCTTTTTGTTTCGTGTAGTAATGTTTTGTTATTTTCTTTAAATAGATCCTTGTGCTTCTGGTTAGGTTTATTCCTAAGTATTTAATCTTGTGATTAGCTACTGTGAAGAGTATTGTTTTTCTTAGGTCCGGTTCTGTATTCTCTTTTTCACTGAGAGAAATCCAATCAATTTTTATAGGTTTCTCTTGTATCCTGCCACTTTGCTGAATTTGTCAACTATGTCCAGTAGTTTTCTTGCTGAGTCCATAGGGCTTTCTAAGTGTCATATCATATCATCTGCATATAGAGATAGTTTTACTTCCTCTTTGCCAATTTGGATACCTCTTATTTTCTTCTCTTGATTTATTGCTATAGCTAAGCCTTCCAATGTGGTAATGGTTACTTATGGTGGACAGTGTTTGCTGGAGCTTCCCCACTAAAACAAGCCTGGAAGCAGGAGTGGCATCCACTTCTGAAATGGCTTGCTTCTGGAAACTCTATGTATAAACAGTGCTCAGGCCTTTTGTTCATAGGGTCTCTATGAGCTGACCACAACTCGATGGCACCTAACAACAACAACAACAACAAGACTTCCAATACAATATTGAATAGAAGAGGTGAAAGTAGGCATCTATTTGTTTAGTTCCTGTTTTCAAGGGGAATGACTTTAATCTCTCTCTATTGAGAACAATGTTAGCTCTCAGTTTTGCATATATACTTTTTACTATGTTGAAGAAATTCCCCTCTAATCCTATTTTGTTGAGTGCTTTAATCAGGAAAGGGTCTTGGATTTTGTCAAAGGCCTTTTCTGCATCAATTGATAGGATCATGTGGTTCTTGTTCTTTGCTCTATTAATGTGATGCTTTACATTAATTGTTTTTCTTATGTTGAACCATCCTTGCATATTAGTTATGAATCTCACTTGGTCATGGTGAATTATTTCGTTGATGTATCATTGGATTCTATTGGCCAATATTTTATTCAGGATTTTGGCATCTATTCATAGTATTCTAATATTATACATCTAATTTCATCAGATTCTACTGTGATATCACCTCTCTCATTCCTTAATCGAGTTATCTGTGTCTTCCTTTCTTTTTCCTTTTGTTAAGTTTGCAAGTGGTGTGTCAATTTTGTTGACCCTTTCAAAAAACCGGCTCCTGGTCTTATTGATGGTTTCAATTGTTCTTCTGTTTTCTATCTCACTGATTTCAGCTCTTGCCCTGATAATTTATTTTCTTCTAGAGATTTTTTGATTAGATTGTTTTTCTTTTTCTATTTGATGAGTGTGTCGAGTCAGATCATTCATTTTTCTTCTTTCTTCCTTCTTTATGTGTGTGCCTATTGCTGTGAACTGCCCCCTGAGGACTGCCTTTGCTGTAGCCCAGAAGTTTTGGTATGTTGTATTTTTTTTTATTTGTTTCAAGGACCTTTTAATTTCATTCTTTATTTCTTTTATAACCCAATCATGTTCTAGGAGAGAGTTATTCAGTTTTCATATGGATGGTTTTGTGAGCTTTACCCTCCTGTGGTTAATTTATAGTTTTATGGCCTAAGTTTTTTACATTTCTAATTTTGTGGTCTAAGAAGATACTTTGTTTTATTTCAATATTTTTTAATTTGTTGAGACTTGATTTTTTGTCCTAATATGTGATTGATTCTGGAGAATGTACCATGTGTGTTTGAAAAAATAGTCAATTGAGTATTAGTTGAGTGTAGTACTGTGAATATATATATCCACAAGGTCAAGTTGGCTGAGTGTACAGTTTAGATCTTTGGCATCGTCACTGAGTTTCTTTTGAGTTGATCTGTCCTTTGGTGACAGTGGTTATGTTGAAGTCTCCTGCCACTATTGTGGTGCTGTCTATTTTTATATTTTGCATATTTTTCATTTGGTGCATAAATATTGACCAAGGTTATGTCTTCTTTTTCTCTTGTTTGTACTTTTAATCGGCATGTAATGCCCTTCCTTATCTTTGACGGTGGTTTTCATTCTGAAGTCTACTTTATCAGAGATTAATATTGCCACTCCTGCTTTGTTTGTGGTTGACATTTGCTTGGTCTATTTTTTTTTCTTTTTAAGCCCTTGATTTTGAGTCTGTTTTTCTCTCCATTTCTTAGATCTGTATCTTTTAGGAAACATACTGGGGCTTTGTGGGTTTACAAAAAAATTTTTTTTAAATCCATTCTGTTACTCTTTTTCTCTTAATTGGTGTATTTTTGCTGTGTTTCTTTTTCCATTGTTTCTATTTACTATTGTCCATGCATTTTCTTTTGACGTCTCTGTGTGAAGGTCTTCATTTAAAACTTCTTGTAGTTTTGGTCTTGTTTTCACAAATTCCTTCATTTCTGCAAAGGTTCTAATTTCTCCTTCATATTTGATGGAGAGCTTTGCTTGGTATAAGATCCTTGGCTGGCAATTGTTTCCTTTCAACTTTCTGTTTTCTATCACACATAATGTCTACTGAGAAATAAAATTTAATCTAATTGTTTCCCTTTTATAGGTGACTCTTTGTTTTTCTCATGCTGCTTTTAGTATTCTATCATTATCTTTTAATTTTCAGAATTTGACTATAATATGTCTTGATGTTTTTCTTCTTGAGTCTAGACTATTTGGTGTTCTTTGTGATTCTTGAATGTGGATTTCCCTGTTTTTCAAAATACCTGGCAAGTTTTCTTCTAGTACTTTTTCTACAGTTTTCTCAGTGATTTGCCTGTCATGCCCTTGTTCTGGAAATCCAGTCATTCCCCCATGACTCTGCTCTTTTCTTAATTTTCTTTACATTTTTTCTCTGATTTATCTTCTAGTATGTTTCCAGTGAGGTTCTTGTCTTCCAGCTCACTGACTCTCTATTCTATATCTTCAATGCTACTTTTTTATCCTACCAGGGTGTTGGACACTTCTACCATTTTGGTCTTAATATTCTGGATTGCATTTTCATGCTTTTTTGTTATTTCTAGTACTGTGTTGTCTGTATCCTCTCTATCTTGTGAATTTTTAAAATTTCTTATACTTCTTTATAATACTATCATTTCTTTCTTCCATCTTTTGCATTTTCTTCTATAACTGTTTAAGTTGGTTCTAATCACTATAATTCTTCTGAATTGTTATCTCTGGAGTATTTGCTCTCTTAATTGTTTCTTCCATCATTTTTATCTTCCTCTGTAGCTGTTCAAATAACTCCATGTAAACATGTTTCTTCTGGTTCTCTTTATCTGGGACATACATTGGGTCTACTTTTTTTAGGAGAAGGGCTATTTTTTTTCTTCATGATTACTGAGGTAGACTGCTGATTTCTTGACATTATGTGACTCTTTTTTTAGTAGATGCTTTGTCACTGTAACCGTGTAGTGACACAGAGTAAGGCAGTGTTTTGTGAAGGTCCTGTTTATATTGTGCTCTCCTCAGGCCAAGAGCAGTGTTTCTCCCAAAGTAGCTGAATGGGAAACCGGGAAGCTTGTTCTTCCCTTCAAGAACTGGCATTTCCATCTTGCTCCAACAGTACAGGTCTCTTCTGCTTGAGCTTAAGGGGTTCTTAGTGGTGTAGCTAAACAGAAACAGCAGTGTTTTCCACCGAGCACTGTGAGCACAGTGCCTCTTCCTGCCTGGTAGTGCATTTTGCTGCCACACACACAGCACCTCTTCTGTTGCACCTCAGATGATTTTCAAGTCAGGTGGAATAGAACATGTCATGTAGAACAAAACAAAACACTATCTACTCCTGTGCCATCTTCATGAAGCAGCTGGTGTGCTTTCAATCCAGAAGGCTCCATATTGTCAACTATTCTCTAGTGAGTCATAGAATTTTTATTGGATGGTTCTGAGAAGTAGATTTTATGGCCTTTTATTCTAGTCTTTTTCAGTCTGACAGTTCTATTGAAACCTGCTTACTAAGGATGACTTGGTTATCTCATGTACTGGTTGTATAGCTTCCTGCATCACAACCACATATAAGCCACCAGAATATAACTGAGGGGTAGAAGAAAGAGAAACTCAATATTGGGCAGCTACTAGGGCAGGAATCACTACCCAAGATCATCTCCTTTTCTTTGTTTGACTTACTTACAAGAAAATTTACGATGGTGGTTTTGGTCCACGACTTTCCCCAATACTTCTGGTGAGTGGCTTTTAGTAATTTTATTGACTTTCAATTATTGTTCAAAGCTAGTCTTCTATAAAAGACTTTTTTCCACTTTTGACAAGTCTTCTCCTTTGGTTTTTATTTTCCATAAATCTGTCCTAATAGTTACCTTTGATAAATTATATTTATATTAACTATTTATTTTTTTTACTTAACTGTCTCCTTTGTTCACTTTTGAAGGGTAAGAAATATGTCTTATAAATATTGTACAGTAGTCATTACACATTTTATATTATCTTGAAGTTGTATTTCCAATCCTGTGATAACAAGAACAAAAATGAGCTTGATCCTTCTTTCTTTGTATTTTTTTTTAATTGTTTGCCATTTGGTGACTAGTAAAGCAAGCCACTATGGCTTGAACATATACGCTACTAGGCATTTGCTCAACTCATGAGCAAATGAAAGGGGAACAATTGCACTCCCAACCTGAGGTATAAGATAAATGAAATTTTCTGCAATTGAATTATCTCTGTACTTTGAGCCCTCAGATTCTTAAATTATATCTGTATAATACAAAATTATAACAATATATACAATACATAATTGTATTCCCTCCCACTTTTATTCTGCTCCAGATTTTCTGTTTTAATTTAAGATGTTATTGTGTAAGTGATTAAATTTGATTCTTCACCTTCATTTATCAGTGTTAACATCTACTGAAATATCCTATCTTTTTGTATTTACCAGTCACCATTCTGAGTTTTCTCACTTGTCCTTGTAAAATGTTTTAATTGAAATTCAAGTTCTTACTACTTTCAGGTTCTCTGGACATAGTCAAATGTTCCCTACATCTCTGGATTGAGACCTCTGCTTCTGTGTACCTCAGCTGCTTTCCTTGCTGCCCATCAACCCACATGAACCTTGAGGGGGGCTTAACTACGACCATTTATGAAGAATCCGAGGCTCAGATTTTGAGAGTTTCCGAATGCCACATATTTCAGAAGTAGAAGAACATATTTTCAAAGGAAAATCTGATTGACTTAATAATTTTCAGTTACTTATGCTATTAAAAAAACTATGTGGTGTAGTATGTTGTATGTTACACTACTAACCTGCACTGGACAGTAGTGGTTTTAAAATACCAGCCAGTCTGTGAGACTGCAGTATGCTCCTGTCAAGATTTTACATCCTTCTCCTGTACGTATTTATAGCCTTGGATATCCAATCTAACTTTGCTATTAATTGAAATTGACTGGAGGCAGTGGATTTGTTTTTCAAGGTTTTTTCTGCTGTTTTCAAAGTTCCATTAAGTCACCTGTGACTCATTGCAACCCTATGTACAATAGCCTGAAACCTGCTCTATCGTGTGCCACACTTAACGTCTCTGGCACACCTGCCTCATTATCCCAGTCACTGAATCAATTCATCTCATCTAAGGTCTTTCTCTCTTGCACTGTCCCTCAAATCTCCCAAGCATGATGTCCCTCTCCAAAGACTGACTACTCCTTGAAACATGTCCAAAGTATGTCAAACGAAGTCTCAGAATCATAGCATCCAAAGAGCAGCCTGGTTACAACCTCTCTAGGATGAACCTGTCTGTTCTCCTGGGGTTCCATGGTATATTCAATACTGTTCTCCAGCACCACAGCTCAAAGGCCTCAATTATCTTTTTATTATTCCTAATCATTGTCCAGCTTTCTGGCATATAAAAAGTAATTCTGAAGATGATGGCCTGGTTTAGGTGTACCTTAGTCTCCAGACTGATGCTATCTCTCTTTAGTACTACAGAAAGGTCTCTGACAGCAGATTTTCTCAATGCAATTAGTTTCTTAATTTCCTGGCTGCTGCTGCCAAGAGTGTTGATTGTGGAACCAGGAAAACTAAAGCTGTCAACAATCTCAATCATCTAGTACTAACTTTTTAATTTAAGTTACAATTTCATCTAAGTATCTACTTGAAAAGAGAAGTTCAAAATTTTGGAGGCAAACTTTTACAAAATTTGGTCCACATCAAGATTACTTGGACTGCCTAAGGAAAAACTAAACAGAACGACAAAGCTGTGGTGGCACAACCAGAGCCATATAGAATCAATATAGTTCGTATCTGGTAATGGATTCTGTGGTATTAATAAACTTACTTCCCATGTTTGGTTTACACAAACTTTTGCAAACCAGAGATTTAAGCAGTAGATTTATTTTGATCTTAGTAAGAGAAGCAAGGAAGGTCTAAAACACAAAGTGCTACACATTTTAAGCTGGTTATCAGGTCAGCTAATTGAAAACTTTGGAGTTCAGGGGGTGACCTTGATTTCAGAAAAAAGAAGAGGAAAACAAAGGGAACAAGAACCATGTTTCTGAGACAATTTCCCTCCTTTATGATTTTGGCTGCAGGCAGTCCCATGTGAGAGCATGTGAGCTGGTGAGAAAACTTATTTAGAATTTAAACCTAAAGCAACTTCTAGGTTAAGAACTATATTCCCAAATGAAATCACTCCATTATTATTTTTAATTCCCCCTGCCCAAATACCCCAAGGCATTAAGCTGCTTGATATAGAAATCTAGGTGCTAGCATACTTCCCAAACCAAAGCTGCTTTACTATTTTATCCTTCACATCACAGCAAAAATGTGTTAGGGAGGGTGACTGCTTGAGTTCAAAATTTCAAAAATTTGCACCTAAATTGCACCTGCAAAATATGTCCTTGCACATGCAAGCAAGTAATTTTGCTTGCAAATTTTTGTTTTGCCTATGCAATTACTTGCTTGCATCTGGGTATACATTTTGTGGGACAATTAAGTGTTTATGTTAGAAAATTAGATCACTAATTTTATGTTCATCTATATAAAACTTAGACTTTCAGTTTGTTTTTTATTTGTTTGGTTTTTCTTTCAGGCAGAAAGATCAATATATGTTAAAATTATCTAAGTAGGGGGATGCAGTGGTTTGTTTACTTATTTGTTTATTTGGAAAAAATTTCCCAAATGCCCAATGTGGATCAGGGGCTGTGGTAGATACTAGAATTGCGCTGAAAACCAACAGACTCTCCATTCCAGAATGTGGGTATTTGACACTGTGTTCAGTTGGGTTTACAAAGATGAGTTGTGGGTTGGTGGATGTCTGATAACTTCAGTATAAAAGATTTTCATTTTTCATAACCTTTTATTTTCATGTTATTTCTGAGTTTGAAAACTGAAAATTGTCAATTGCCACTTGTTCTTTGCTATCTCTCGCCGATGGGGTAAAAAAGCCCATATTGACGTCATGTCTGAATAAATTTCTCTTATTTTTAAGTCACAAAGTGGGTATGATTGCTGTGTATGCGCTTTGTGGGATTACTAGAGTCTACAACAAAACAAACAAGGTTAAAAAAATAGCCTTTGAATGCATGAGTCACAAAGAATAATGTAAGTACTCTGTATTAATACAGTGAAGGAGCTGTTACTACCTCAAGGGATTTCTTTTTTTTTTATGTAGTATATAACATGAAGAGTTTATGACGACTACTCTAAGGTAGTTGAACTCCTTTTTTGGCATGACTTATATTTGAAAGAACTTCGTTTATTGTAATACTAGCTTCAAGATAGATTGTTGTTGATTGCCTTTGAGTTGAGCACGACTCACAGTGACCCTCTGAGAAAAAGTCTTGGATCCCCTCTACAACAATAGACATTTATCAAAGTTCATATGAGTTTCAGGAGACATGTAATTTAGGAAGTGGATGCCACTCCTGGTTTGCTTTGCAAACCTACAAGATCAAACTATAATGAGACAAACACATATTCATCTTATTTCTATAAAATGAGTAGAAAAAGACATCTACAAAATATATTCAACTTGTCTTCTGGATGTATTCATAGACATATTGCGTTGAAAAAACCTTAAAGGCACCTATTTTTTATTTTACAAAAGAGTTAGGTAAAGCAGAAAACAAATAAAACCCCAAAGAGCTTGCTGGTATTAAGTCAATTTGGGTTTCTGAAAGTGCGACTTTTTACTGGAGGAGATAATTTCTCTTTCTCCTGATATGATGATGGGTGTTGTGTGAAAGAGGAGTCTGAACGCACTCATAGCTGACCCTCTAGAGGGTTTTCAGAGGCAATTAATCACATGGAAGGAGACTGTCCATCTTTCTCCCATGGAGCAGTTGGTGGATTCAAGCCACATGTCGTCAGGATTGCAGTGCAGTTTCTTACAACTAGGCTACAAGAGATCTCCCTTTATTTTGAGGAGAAGCTGAAAAACTGTTGACTTCTTAGTTGCCAGTGTAGCATGAAATGCATTAAAAACACTTGCTGTTGTTAGGTGTCTTTGAGTTGAGTAGGGCTCATAATGACCTTATGAATTACAGCCCTGCACCCTCTCTTATCCTGTACCATCCTCATCTCTGACACACTTTCCTTAACTAAGATTTCAGAAGATCAAACACATCTTAAAGCTCACACAGAAACCAATAATGCAAGAAAGGCTAAAATTTGCTTTCTCTATATAGCCAAAGGTATGAAAACATGCACAAGAGGAGGAAGATGATATAGAATTGGGTGACCTTGTGCTCTGTTCTGCATAAGATCACCATCAGCCAGAGCTAACTTAATGTTTACTAAAAGCAAAAATAATGGCTTAAAACTAGACAAGAAATGAAGAAATGTAATGGAAAGCAACTCATGTTTTTTCACAGATCATATGGTACTGGTCAATATTGAATATTTTTAGATAAGTGTGTGAGAAACGAAAAAAAAAAACAACCCAGCTATGTGAAATGAGAAAATAATCAGAAGAGCAACAGAGGTCTGTCCTCTTGTCAAGTTACTGTTCTTTTTAGTAATGACATCACTAGGTCCGCATCTGAGTTCATTCAAGATGAGGACTGGTAGAAAGAAACATCTAAATACTTCCTTTTTCATTTGCACTACAGTATTTATTTTCCTTTAGTCAGGATGCCAAAAGGGAACAGATGTTAAAATGAATTAAGAAAATTCCAAGGAAGTTAATTTACATTTGTGGTTAATAAGTCCTGTCAAGTCAGAACCAACTCATAGCCGACCCTCTGGTATGTTTTCAGAGACTATACATTGCATGGGAAGAGAATGGTCATCTTTCTTCCATGGAGTAGCTGGTGGGTTTGAACCATATGCCTTTGGGTAGGTAGCACAAGTACTTGACACTAGACCACTAGAGCTTCCAGAACTGGTGATTAATAGCTACCAGTTATAAAGTGTTATCCTGAATAAGAACCACAAGAGATAAGAAACTAACTGAAGCTGGTACCTGATAACTCTGAACACATTATTTTTGTTGTTTTGAGCATTTCAGGCAGAACCAAACCACAGCTGATTCTCCAGCAGCTTGTCAGAGACTATAAATTATATTAGAGGTTGCCCATCTTTCTCCCACAGAGCAACTTGTAGATTCAAACCATCTGCCTTTGGTATGGCAGCACAACTTCTTACTCTCTCAGCCACTAGAGCTCCCTTGTATACATCATTGTTGTTGTTAGGTTCCATTGAGATGAGTACAACTTACAGCAACCCTATGAACAATAGATCTGCACTGTCCCCTATTCTGTGCCAACCTCACAATATCTGACACACTCACACCCATTGCTGCAGTCACTGTGTAAATCCACTTGCTTTGTCTCCCATCTACCTTTCCAAGTGTGATGTATTTCTTTAATGAATAGCTTCTCCTAGCAACATGTCCAAAGGATGTGAGATGAAGAGTCACCTTCCTCATCTCCAAGGAGCAATCTGGCTTCATCTTATCCAATACGTATCTGGACATATCATTGGGGAAGACCAATTGTTTGATGATGATGACATCTTGCTTGGTAAAGTGGAAAGTCAGTGAAAATTAGGGAAATCCTTTGTGAAATGAATTGATTCAATAATTACAGCTATAGGCTCAAACATGCCAGTAATTACAAGGATGATGCACTACTAGATGATATTTTGTTTTAGTATAAATAAGATTTATGTAAGTCAAAGATTATTATATAGAAATTAATAATGCTAATTTATCTGTACTTATTAGTCAAGTCAGTCAACCTTATACACAAATTTTCCATTTCTCTCAACATATGTGCACTTGGATCAAGTATTTGACAGTCTGAGCGCCTGCTAATGAGTCAGATAACTCAATGCAATCCAGAAATGCTGTAAATTCTTTATAGGATGACTTTAACTAATGGAGAATTGAAGACTAGAAGAAGCCTAGCCTCCTCTTGCAAAAGTTGTAAAACATATACAACTTTTATGAGATCAGTAGTGTGCACTTTACATTGTGTGTATCATTGCCCTACATCCTTCTCCTTTATGCATTCAATTTATACCTCTCAAGATTGCATGCTCACTTTTGTCTTAGCTTCAGTCTTTGTGTTCTAGGAAATCTAGGAATCAGACATATCTAGTCAGACCTGCCTGTTATCTTATCAATGTCATGTCATGTAATTTTTTAATGATCTTTAGAATGATTTTGCTTGCATATGATATTAGTGATATTGTTCAATAATTTCCACACACCGTTGAATCAAATTTTTTTGGGAATGGGTATAAATACGGGTCTCTTCTAGCCACTTGGCCCAGGTAGGTGCCCTCAATTTCTCAGCACAACCTGGTAAGCACTCCCAGAGCTGCATTTGTTAGAAGAGGCCATGACATCAGGGACATCACTGCCAATGTCAGATGGATCTTGGCTGAAAGCAGAAAGGAACAGAAGAATAGTTGTATTTTATTGACTACACAAAGACATTTGACTGTGTAGATCAAAACAAATTGTGGCTAACACTGAGAAGAGTAAGAAACCCAGAACATTAATTAGGGTTAAGTTTGGATTAATCATGTGAAACCGGTATTTAGACCAGGAGGCTGTTGTCCAAACAGAGCAAGAGAACACTGCACTGTTAAAAATCAAGAAAGGAGTGCACCATAGATGTATTCTTTCTCCATAACTTTTCAATCTCTATACTGAATAGATCATTTGAGAGTCCGGAATTTATGAAGAAGAATGTGGTATCAGAATTAGAGGGAGTCTCATCGACAACCTATGTTATACAAATGACAGTACGATGTTCACTATAACTGAGGAGGACTTAAAGCATTTGCTGCAGGAGATAAAGCACTGCAGCCTTCAATATGGATTATATCTCCATATATCAGGAAAATAAAGACCCTCATCATTAGGTCAATGGGCACCATCATGATAGATATAGAGAAAAGAATGACGTTGTTAATGACTTTATCTTGCTCAGATCCACAATCAACACCTTTGGCATCAGCAGTCAAGAAATTAAAAGATAAGTTGCCTTGGGAAAAAATTGTTGTCAAAGATCTCTCCAGAGTGCTAAAGAATAATGATGTCAGTCTAGAGAGTAGTATAACTCAGATGCAATCCATGGACTTCTTAGTTGCTTACTTTGCATCTGAAACCTTGACAATGAATAAGAATGATAGAAGAATAATCAGTGCCTCTGCATTGTGGTGCTGGATAAGAGTCTTGAACATATCATGGACTGCCAACAGAGTAAACGTCTGTTCTGAAGAAGGTGAAACCATGATGGTCCTTGGAGACAAAGATTATAAAATACAGTCTCACATACTTTGGGCATGTTGTTAGGAAGGAGAAGCCCTTAGAGAATTTTATGATGCTCTAAAGTTTGGAGGTCAGTGAAGGAGAGAAAGATCCTGGATGAGATGGATTGACACAGTGATTGTAACAATTTAAGTCAAGTGTGTTAGAGATGGTGAGGTTGCCAGGTCTGTAAAGATAGGGCAAGGTTCAGAGCCATTGTGTATAGGCCATTATGCATCATCATCATCAACTCAATGGCACATAACAACAACAACAACAATAACAACAGCAACAACAGTTAGACTTAATGAAATTTCGGTGGTCTAGTAGGTAAGGAGTTGGAGTACCAACCCCAGAGCAGGCAATTCAAATCCACCAGAAATTCTGCAAGAAAAATATGGAGACTCTCCTGTGTGATTTACAGTCTCTGAAAACCCACAGGAAGATCATTTATAAGATAGTCTGACCTAAGTGGCTGTATATATTTCCTGGAGAAACTTGAAGAAGAAGAGGTTTTAGTTGTTTGTTGTGCTTTTAAGAATAAGAGAAATGAAAGAAACATGTATTCATTATCAAGTTAATTTCTACCAAAGTGAGGGTATACGAGACAAAGTAAACTAGGAATAAAAACAAAGCACAAAATAAAAACTTCAAAATAACTTTTTACACAAAATATAACAAATATTTTGCTTTACTTTTCATACCTGTAAAATAAATAAAAAATGCTTATTTTTGCATTTATGACATCTATATATATATAAGGATGCATCCTATCTCCATACCTTTTCAACCTATATGCAGAACAGGTTATCTGGGAGTCTGGGCTCTATGAGGAGAAATGTGGGGTCAAGATTGGTGGACGATTTATCAACAATCTGTGTTATGCAGATGACGCTACTCTGCTTACTGAAACTGAAGAGGACCTGAAGCACCTGCTGCAGAGGGTCAAGGACTGCAGCCTCCAATATGGATTGAGGCTCAATGTCAAGAAGACAAAGATTCTCACCATTGGACCAATTGGCAGCATCAGGATGGATGGTGAAGAGATTGAGATTGTACACAGCTTTAGTTTATTTGGCTCCATAGTCAACAGTATTGCCACCAGCAGCCAGGAAATTAAAAAGCGCATTACCATGGGAAAGTCTGCTGTTAGGGACCGCTCCGAAGTGCTGAGGAGCAATGGTGTCTCTTTGGAGACTAAGGTGAATCTGAAACAGGCTATGGTCTTCGCAATCACCTGTTATGAGTCAGAGAGTTGGACAATGACCAAGGAGGATAGAAGGAGAATTGATGCCTTTGAGCTGTGGTGCTGGAGAAGAGTATTGAGAATACCATGGACTGCTAGGAAAACAAACAGATTTGTCCTGGAAAGGGTTAAACCGGGTGGCTCCTTGGAGGCAAGGATTCTGAGGCTCCGTGTAACATACTTTGGACATATTGTGAGGAGAGACCGGTCCTTGGAGAAGGACATCATGCTTGGGAGGGTGAAGGGACAGCGCAGGAGGGGGAGACCCTCTCTGAGGTGGATTGATTCCGCACAGTCAAATGCCTTTGCATAGTCGCTTGCAACTCAAAGTGACCCTATGAACAACAGCCCTAAATCCTACTCTATCCTGTGCCAATCGCACTGCTTCTGACATACCCATCCCGATTACCCCAGTCATTGAATCAATCAACCTCATAGAGAATCTTCCCATCTTGCGCTGTCCCTCCACCCTGCCAAGCATGATGTCCCTCTCCAAGGATCTGTCCCTCCGTACAACATGTCCAAAGTATGTCAGATGAAGACCTCAAATCTTTGCCTCCAAGGAGCAGCCTGGTTTAACCCTCTCTAGGATGATTCAGTTTGTTTACTTAGCAGTCCATGGTACATTCAACACTTCTCCAGCACTACAGCTCAAAGACATCAATTCTCCTTAAAATAAATAACTAATTAATAACCAAGATGCCTGATTATATCACTTAGTAAGAATTAACTGTATTATTTCATTAGGAATTTTACAGATAGCATTGAAGAACCATGTTAACAAGAAGCATCTTATTGCTAACATCAGATAGATCTTGGTTAAAAGCAAAGAGTACCAGAGGAATGTCTGTCTATGTTTCATTGACTAAGCAAAGGCATTGACTGTGTGGATCATAGCAAACTGTGGCTAACCTTGAGAAAGATGGGAATTCTAAAACACTTAATTGTGTCCAAGTGAAATCTATAATTGGAAAAGGATATAGTGGTCAGAAATCAAGGAAGTGGTTCAAAATCAAGGAAGGAATGCATTAGGGATGCAACCTGTCTCCATTCCTTTTCAATCTATATATATGACAGATCATTCAGAAGGCTGGGCTTTATGAGGAAGGATATGGCATCAGGATTGGAGGAAAACTCATCAACAATGTACGTTATGCAGATGACAGTGTCTTGCTGGTTCAACCTGAGGAGAACCTGAAGGGCTTGCTGCAGAATGTCAAGGACTGTAGTCTAACAATAAAGACCTAAAGAAATGGAAAAACGTGCCCTGTTAATGGATGGGAAGACCCAATATTGTGAAAATGACAATTCTATCAAAAGCAGTTTACATGTTCAATGCAATCTTAACCCAGATACCAAATTCACTTTTCAAGGAGATTGAGAGGGAAATCATCAAGTTTATTTGGCAAGGCCAGACACCCCAAATAAGCAAAACACATCTGAGAAGCAAAAATGAAATGGAAGGCATAACACACCTTGACCTTAAAATTTCTACACAGTGGTAGTAACCAAAACAGCATGGTACTGGTACAATGATAGGCACACAGACCAATAGAACAGAATTGAGAACTCAGAAACAGACCCAACTATCTATGGTGAACTGATATTTGACGAGGAAATAAAACCTATCAGGTGGGGAAATGACAATCTCTTCAACAAATTGTGCTGGCAAAACTGGACTTCTACCTGCAGAAAGCTGAAACCAGATCCACATCTCACACCATACACAAAAAAATCAACTCAAGGTGGATCAGAGGCCTGGGAGTAAAGTCCAAAACCATAAAGTTCATAAGAGACGAAGTAAGATCAAGCATAGAAGTACTGGTCTGTGGTATAACGAGACTTCCAAAACCAGCCAGAAATGAGATCTTCTACAGATTAAATCCCTGTGCACATCAAAGAAAAGCTACTGACTGGGAACAAACATTTGGCAATATCACCTCAGACAAAAGTCTCATAACGAAAGTTTACAGAATAATCTTGGGCTTCCACAAGAAAAAGTCTGATAACCGAATTACAAAATGGGCAAAAGACATGGAAAGAATTTTCACAGAGGAAAATATTTGAATGGCCAACAGATAAATGAAGAAATGCTCAACATCACAGGCAATAAGAGAGATGCAAATCAAAACCACAATTAGATACCATTTTACTCCAGTAGCAATGACAAAATTTAATAGGACAGCAGGGAATAAATGTTGGAGAGGATATGACAAGATAGCAACAACTATACATTTTTGGTGGGATTGTAAAATGATACAACCACTCTGGAAGGTAGTTTGGCACTTCCTAAAAAAAGCTGAACATAGAAATTTCATATAATGCAGCTATTCCATTGCTTGGAATATACCCCCCAAAATGAGAACTGAGGCACAAATAGAGACTTGTACACCAATGTTCATAACAGTGTTATTACTATGACAAGAATATGGAAACAGCCCAAATGTTCAAAATCAATCAAATGGATTGAGAAATTACTGTTTATTCACATAATGGAATACCACATAGCTCACAGGAGCAGTGATTTTATAGATTATTACTTAACATGGGAGGGACTAGCAAGTATTATGCTGAGTGAACTAACTCAGTCCCATAGGGACAATTACTATATAAAACCATTATTGTAAAAGAAATATGAGGATCCAAGTGAGGAGAGGGTTGGAAACGAAGGAGTGAGGATGGGCTGGGGAGGGGGGTTTTAATGATGGGGTCACACAGTTTGATGGGGGAGGGATGAAAGAAATGGGAAGGATCTAGTGTGAAAAACAA
>NW_006399858.1:10760587-10765341 GCF_000299155.1 Elephantulus edwardii
CTGTCAGGGACTTTTAAAAAAATGCTGAGGAGCAATGATTGTCAGTTTGGAGACCAAGGAATGTCTTATTCAGGCCATGGTCTTCACAAATACTTGCTATGCATCAGAGAGCTGAACAATGAGCAAAGATGACAAAGAAAAAATAATTGATGTCTTTGAGTTGTGAGCTGGAGAAGAGTACTGAACATACAATGGACTGCCAAGAGAACAAACAGAGATGTCTTGGGAAAAGAGTAGACAGAGTGCTCCTTGGAGGCAAAGATGGTCTTTGAAAGCTTTGTCTTTCATACATTGGCATGCAGGTAAGCAAGGGTATTCCCTGGAAAAGGACATCATGCTTGGAAAGATGGAGGGTGAGCAAAGGAAAGGAAGACCCCCAGTGCGATGGATTGACACAGTGACTTCAGCAATGGGCACTAGTGTGGCAGAGTTGATGATGATGACACATGATAGGACAGGGTTCAGGACAGCTGTTCATAGAGTCATTATGAGTCTTACTGGACTTGATGGCACCTAGTAACATCAGAACCAATCTCCATTATTTCCTTTTACATCACATTGGTGAAAATTAAGTTATCATAGTCATTTGTGTTGACAAGAGAACTTGGGAAACCAACAAAAAGAAAAAATTTAGAGAAACCTAGTGAGTTTGTTAAATAATTACCTAACTTGGGAAGGACTGGAGAGCATTATCCTAAGTGATCTAACTTAATCCTATAAGGACAAATACTGTGTAAGACCATTATTGTAGAAATAGGTAACCAGTAAAATGTGTTTTGAGGCCCTAAGGGGCGAGGACACATGGGTGAGGATTGGTGGGGGCCATAACCACAGGGTTCACAATTTGGTGGTTGGAGGGAGGGGTGGATTAAAGAAATGGGGAAGATTTGGTGTGAAAAACAAAGTATTCTAAGTAAACCAGTATAAAATTAAAAACAAAATCTAGTGAGGACGCTGTTATCAGTATGTGATAAGTACTCAAATACTGGTGAAGTACTCCAGTGATGTAAAGAGTTATGTCCTATGTAAAATACTATAGTAAGTAAATGGCATACTCATGATAGCCACACCCAAATCTCCCCCTCCACACATATGATGATAGTATATCACCAGGTGATATGATAGCAATACTCCTTTATGTTGGGACAGATAGGGGTAAAGATTAAATACATAGGAAAGTGATATGACTTGCTTATTGCTGAATATTGAAGACAAAGTTTGGACTCGGTGTTATGAAAAGGTGTCCATCATTTACACTTCTCTTAATCTCAGTTTTTTATTTAGTTATAATAACCAGATAAATGTACCTGGTCTTGAGTTCTGGATTATGCAATAGTCTAAGGATGGCTGTTTCAATTTTCCAGTTGAACATAGAAACAGAATCCCTTGGAAACAACCAGGGTAAGGGTAGGATTGTCTATCTTTGGGATAAAACTAAGAAAGTGGATATGAAAATGTGCATGCTAGGTCTGCTTGAGCGTCAGCAGAGTTTAAGACCTGACACAGAGTCAGGGTTCTGCTTTGAAAACTACTTCAAATTGGCTCTGCTATCTGTACAAATATGCAACAAAGTCATCTGAAATTTGCTCAGATTGTGTTGCAGAAAAAAATTACATCTGAAAAAATCATGGGCAGGTGAAACAACATATTTGTCTGGACAGAAGTCAAATAGCCACAAAATACCTGTAAAATGCTAAGTGCTCAGTGAAACTCTTTCCTGGTGGACCCTGGAAGATAAGCTGTGAGTGAAAATGCAACAAAAGAACCAAATGAGGCAATTCATTGTATAGGGTTTTTATTGATATACCAATTAAAAGGAACAGAATGGTTTCCAAAAATAACTAGTTTTAAACTAGTTTCTCAGTACTTCTTTTTGGCATTCATAAGTAAGTAGGTTTGCTGCTTCAGACCATTATTAGTATGAAAGAATAAAACTATGCTGTATTTGCATAACAGAATCTTCACCTCATTCCTTTCTTTTTAAAAATTTTATTATATTTTTTATTATTAATTTTAATGAAAATTTACAGATACTTTGGATTTCCTTTCATTCACTGTTGCACTTTTCTCCCTTGCCCCTTCCCCCAATTAGCTCTTCTCTTTGGAAAGTAAAAGAAAAATTCTTTCATTGTTATACAATCTCTATCCCCAAGTCCACTGCACTATGCAACCTTTATTCTGGACTCCTGCCATGACAATAATACCTAATCACATATCCCTTTTAAACAGTTCTCTCCCTCATCTATTGCAATGCAGTATACCTAATTTATCCCATTTTTCTCAGTCTTCCCCCAACCCCTATGTCAGTCCCGCTTTACAACAGTGACACTATGCAGTATTTGTCCTTTTGTGACTGATGTATTTCACACATCATAATGTCCTCCAGGGTCACCCATTTTGAATAATATTTCATGAGTTCCTTGTTTTTCAATGCAGCATAGTATTCCATTGTGTGAATATATCATAAATTCTCTATCCATTTGTTTGTTGATGGGCACTTAGGTGGTTTCCAGCACTTTGCTATTGTGAACAAAGCAGCAATAAACAAGGATGTGAATATATCTGCTTGAATGACCGTTATGGCTTCATTGGGGTATATTTCCAGTAGTGGAATTGCTGGGTCAAATGGTATTTCTATTTGCAACATATTGAGAAAGTGCCATATTGCCTTCCACAGTGGTTGCACCATTTTACACTCCCACCAAGAGTGAATAAGGGTTCCAGTTTCTCCCTAACCTCACCCACATTTGTTGTTTGCCGGGAGGAGATTGCCTCTCCTTCTCCAGCAGAGTACCCATCTACTGCACTCAAACTGCATGCTTTCGAAATTGCAGAGCAGCTTCTTGCCATTAAACCACCAGAGATCCCTTGTCCAAGTAAAATTAAGAGATATGTGAATAAAAGATGAATCCTCTCAATAAACATATGAAATTTGTATGATGCACAAATAATTTGAGAAGCTGGACTATACAAATAATGTGTTATCAAAACTGAAGGAAGTTTCATCAACAATCTGTGTTATACAGATGACACAACCTTGTTTGCAGAAAGTGAAGACTTGAAGCCTTTACTGCAGAAGATCAAACACTACAGAATTCAATACAAGTTATAGCTCACCATCAGGAAAAGAAAAATCCTCCTCACTAGATCCAATAGATAACAACGTAATAGAGGGAGAACTGATTTAAGTTGTCAATGACTTAATTTTACTTGGATCCACAATCAATATAATAATAGTAACACTCAAGAAATCAAAAGATTTGCTGCATTGGAAAAATTTACTCTCAAAGTCCTCTCCAAAATTCTAAAGAGGAAAGGTATCAGTTTAAAGACCAAGGTTCACCTGTTGTAAGTCACAGTATTTTTAATTGCTTCCTATGCAACTGGATGATGGACTTTGAACAAGAAGACTGAAAAAGAATATATGTCTTTGTGGTGTTGGAGAATAGTACTGAATATCCTGTGAACAGCCAAAAGAACTAAGTGAAACCAGGGATCTCCTTTGAGGTAAAAGATGGTGAAATTTCAACTCATATACTTTGAACGTGTTATAAAGAGAGCTGTTCTTGTTGTGTGCTGTGGAATCAAGCCATAACTCACCTCCAACAGGTTTTTAGAGGCAGCAATTCCCATGGGAGGAGATCGCCCATCCTTTACTATGGAACACCTGGTGTATTAAAACCTAGTGCCTTTGAGATTGCAGCACAGCTTCTTACCATTATGCCACCTGAGCTACCCGGACTAGTCTTTGGAAGATCATATTGCAAAAGATTTACGATAAATTAAAGAGAAGATGACCCTCAAGGAGATAAAGACACAGTGATCACAAGAATAGTACATTCCAATTGTTCATAGACTTACTATGAGTCGTAGTAGACTTAATATCATCTAACTACAAAAACAACACCCAGGTAATATTGCTGTTGTTATGTGTCCTTGAGTTGCTTGCAACTCATAGCAATCCTATGTACAACAGCCCTGGAAACTGCTCTATTCTGTGCCAAGCTCATTGTCTCTGACACATCTAACCTCAGTATCCCAGGCACTAAATCAATGCATCTTATCAAGGGTCTTCCTCCCTTGTGCTGTCCCTCTACCTTTCCAAGCATGATATCCCTCTCTAACAACTAGTCCCTCATAGCAAAATGCCCAAACAGGTCTGATAAAGCCTCAGAATCCTTGCCTCCAAAGAGAAGCCTGATTTCACCCCCTGTAGGACGAACTTGTTTGTTCTCTTGTTAGTCCATGATATATTCATGATATACTCTTTTCCAGCACCACAGTTCAAAGGCATTAATTCTCCTATCATTCTGAGTCATTATCCAGCTTTCTAACATATAGTAAGTAATTGTGAAGAATATGGCCTGGATGAGGCTTGCACCAACAACTCGAGTAAAAGAGGAAGAAATAGAAGATTTCTACCAATTTTTGAAGTCACAAGTTGATCAAACATGCAATCAAGATGTATTAATAAAAATGGGTTCTGGAATGCAAAAGTTTGGAACAGGGAATAAAGGATTGTAGTTGGAAAACATGGACTTAAAAAAAAAACACAAAACAACACAACAAACCAACCAACAATAACAACACCACCAAAAAAACTCCAAACAAAACAAAAACCCTCCAAAAACCCACCCATGGACTTGGTAACAGAAATGAAGCTGGAGGTAGAATGATAGAATTCTGTACATTCAATGATTTATTCTTGCAACTACTTTTTATAAGAAATACAAATACAGGTTATGTTGTTGTTG
>NW_006399858.1:10765891-10772657 GCF_000299155.1 Elephantulus edwardii
CTTGTATGTGTATGGATATTATCCTGTCACTGACAATATTGTACTATAGACATGGATTTCACCTGATGGTATGCTTTGGAATTAAATAGATTGTATCTGTGGAAAGAATTGGTGGAGAAGCTCAATATCAGCTGTGAAAACTAAGCCAGGTCTGATTGTGGAACAAACTACCAGCTACTCATATGCAAGTTCAAAATGATATTGAAAAAAATTAAATCCACAGGAACCAAAATCTGACCTTGAGTCTATTCCACTAGAATTTCAAAACCATCTCAGAAACAGGTTTGAGACCTTGAACACCAGTGAGTGAAGAACAGATGATTGTGGGAGGAGATAAAAAATATCATTCAGGTAATACAGTTGTAAATATTTATTCTTGGATAACAACAAAGCCGGGATAAATTTTTGTACTAAATGGACAAGGATCAGTAGGAAACATGTCAGAGAACTACCTGGAATTTCTGTTTGGTGTACACCCATGATCTTCAAATTCAACCTAAATTAGATTTTAGGGAAGGTACGATATGTTCATCTACCTTTATCCTAATTGTTGTTTATCTCATGGAACAAAGTTTAGCATGAAGTTAAACTCATAAACTATCTTCTTCTTCTTTATAATAAATGAAAATTCCAAACATACTCTAACATGAGGTTCTGGTGTTGTGTATTCACTCTTTTATTCTCAGTGACAAGTTGCATGTGACTATACCATACATTGCTAATTAGTTACTACTTTAAATTGGAAGTTTTATGAATTTTAAATGGACTTTTAAAGTGTACTTATTTTTAATCAGGTATGCTTTCCTATATTCCTAACTTCCTTACTCTATCATATAAGACTCTAGTTATAAGTCTTGTCCTAACTTTCAGAATTTCCCCTTCTCAAACACACTTATGTATACTTCACATGCATTATAGTCACAGCACACATACACATAACTAATCATAGCACATGTGCACACATGTTTGTTTCCTTTTATATATAGCAGTAGTCAGGTACAGCTGAGCAGTAACTAGGAGGCAAAGTGCTATCACATTGTTTCCTGAAAGTATAGTGTTCTGAAGACAAGTAACTTAAGTGAGAAGAATAGAAAATCACACTATTAGTGCCTACAGAGAAGGAAACTTTTCATTCTCCACCAATTTAGATTTGTCAGGTATCAAAAAGTAAAAAATTCACTTACTGTTAAGTCTGTCTCATACCAACCCTCCATCAGATTTCAGAAGCTGTAAATCTTTACAGGAGAAGACTGCCCAGACTTTTCTTGAAAGATAATTGGTGGATTTTAACTGCTAACCTTTCAGTTAGTAGTCTGGTTTGTTATGCAGCTGTCTATAACATCCATTAATTCAATAAATCAGAGACAAGGATGGTTCTAAGTGAAATGCTTACTTTCTGTTGGTCGTGTTCGGTCAAGGAAGTCAGAGAACAGTGACAGCTTTTGGTTAGAATTAACTGGGGTCTTGGGTCCCTTTTATTTATAACATCTTGCTGGTCCCTAGAATCTACCTTAAGAAGTTCTGGTGGCATAAAGAACTGTGCTGTTGACCCAAAGTTCTCTGTGGCAGGTTGAATGGACCAGCTGCTCTGAGGAAGGAAGAAATGGGCAATCTCTTGTAAAGATTTACAGCCAAGCCTTATAGAAGTTCAGCTATGAGTCAGTTCTGACTGGACAGCAATGAGATTGAACTTTGAGTACTAGATTTTGCCTTAGACTAATCAAAGAAATACTTTCATAGGTCTCTACCAAAATCAGATTTGTGATTGTTCAGAGAAGGTGATATGAATTTAACATACCTAACTGAGGAACATTTGTGAAAGTACATTCTAAACCTGAGACAAAAATAATTTAAAAAGTAGAGAACCTCAAAATAAAATAAGTTAGCAATCCAGGTTAAAAGGATACAGGATATTTGAGACTTAAGATAGAAGTATATATATAGATAGATGGATAGATAAAAATACGTAGTTAGCTCTATTATAGTAGAGAATGTGAGGATGAGGCAGGATCAGTTTCTATTTGAGATATATATATATATATATATATATGTATATATATATATATATATATATATATATATACTATTTGTTCTGTTTGTTATATATTGGAGTTGACTCAATGACACCTAACAATAAGACAGGTATCATAGAACAACACACACGCACACACGTACTTGGAAAGACTGGCCTCCTTTTGTTGTCTCTGTTAGTAGTTTCTAGAATTATTCCAAGTTGTTCATCCTCATCAGATTATATGCATCATATGTCTAAATTGAATTTGTCTTTTTCCAGCATATCTTTAAAGATTTATGTCTATATTCCCCAGAATTTATTGAATGTGTTTTCACTTTGTTGATAAACACTCTATTTCCAAAAAAGTCACTGAGAGTAGTGATATTCTTGAAGGCAAAATTACAATGGCATAATTATCTCCATCCAATTTAGAATACCACATGTTGCTTTGTATATGGTGTAAGTTTGATTTGGAAAACTGTTATTGAAAACAAGAGGAACAAAAATTTTTCTTCTAATTTTCCATTTCAAATGATTTTATTTGAATTCTCTGGGTATGTGTTTTGAGAAAGTGCAAATTTAGGGCAAAATTTTTGCAAAAATCTTGCCATGATTAAAAAATATACTAAGTACATTGTCAAAATATTTTTGGGGTACCCTGACAAAATCTTGAAAAAGATACCAATCTTTTTCTTAGAGGGGCACATACATACATAACCATAATTCTGAATGAAATTGTCTTAAAAACTGTAATTTAAAATAGCAGACAAGGGCATTGCTTAGTCATTTGCGTGCTATTGAGTCAGTTCTGACTCGTGGTTTTTGAGGCAGGAAGAGATTCATCTTGGTCACTGGAGCTGCTGGTAGATTCAAACTACATTTTGGTTAGCACTCCTTGGTAAGTTCTATGCCATCAGAAATCCCTCAATAAAAACATAGTAGTGTATTAAGATTTAATGAATCTGTGTGGCCTAATAGATAAGGATTTGCACTGTTAACTGGAAGTCAAATCCATTTTCTGCTCCTAGGGAGAGTTGGGCACTCCTTTCTGTGGGATTTACAGTTTCTGAAAACTCATTTTCAAAGGCCGCCTATAAGTCATTTCTGATTGAGGGCATATACAAACAAACAACAATAACAGTCCACCTGGAGTTACATAACTAACCCAAAAGGTCATCTCTCTCAATGTTGGAATCTAACAGCAACTCTGTGATCGACAATCTCAGGATGATTGATAGCCTCTAAAAACCAAAAGGCTCATGATTTCTTAAGCCAAAACAGAACAAGAGTGGGCCAACCATCGTTTTCCAGAGAACAACACACTCTGGGGAGCACTAATATACAGGTCCTTGAGAGACTCTTCTCCTCCCCTGGGGACATTACAAAATTATAGCAGCCTAATATTTACCAAGTAAAGATTCGCATAAAGTCAAGAAAGCAGTAGACAGTACCAACATTATGAAAAAGAAAATAAACTTTCTTTTAAAAAAAGATATATTGTATACCCAATGAATACCCCATGCACAGAGAACCAAAAGAAATATATTGATGCAGAGTTACTTGGATAGCTACAGAAGAAAATGCAAATGATGGAAGAGACAATGGAAGTCATTAAGCAGGCCATATTCCAGAGACAATGAGCTAGAAGAAATACATTGATGAGGAGCAATTTGAACAACTATGGAAGAAATGCAAGAGGTGGAAGAAAGAATTAAAACCTTAGATAAAGAGGTTCAAGAATCTAAAAAAAATCATCACAAGATGGAGAGGGTATAGCCAATGCAATACTGTAAATAATAAAAATGCATGAAAAGGCAATCCAGAATAGAAGTGTCTAACACGCTGGAGGAACAAAAAAGTTGAATAGAAGAGATGAAATGGAGAATCAGTGAGCTTGAAGACAAGAATGGAAATATATTAGAAGAAAAATCAGAGATAAGAGATAAAGAAAAGGAAAAAACAACCCACCAAAACCAAACCCCAAAACCTTTAGAATCATATGAGATAACGTCAAAAGTGCAATGTACATATGACTGAAATTTTATAACATGAGAGGAACAGGGAAATCAATGTGAAAATTGTGGAAGAGGCACTAGGAGAAAAATAACCAGATATTAATGAAGAATGAAGAATTTTACATTCAAGAATCTCAGCAGACAACAAATAGACTAGATGCTAAAAGAGAAAAAATCATGACACATCATCATCAAATTCTCCAAAATAAAAGATAGAATACTAAAAGCAACATAAAGAAAGAGTTACCTACAAACTAGCAGAAACTATGAAAGCAAGGAGACAATGGAATGACATTTACAGAAAGTTGAAAGAAAACATTTGCAAACTGAGGATCCTGTACTCAGTAAAGCTGTCCATCAAATATAAAGAAGTAATTAAGTCATTTGCAGAAAAGAAAGAACTAAGGCATTTGTGAAAACAACACCAAAAGTACAAAATATTGTAAGGGAAGTCCTTCACACAGAGATACCAAAGAAAAGCAGGTGGCCACAATGACCAGAAACAACAGAAAAATAAACACAGTAAAATGGCAATGATAAAAACTAACCTATCAATTATCACACTTAATGTGAATAGACTAAATATGCCAATTAAGAGAAAAAGGGTAGCAGATGGATTAAACAACAAAAACAAAAAACCCCAAAACAAACAACAACAACAAAATCTCAACACAATAAAAGCTCATCAATATGTTTTCTACAAGAGACCTGTCTAAAACATGAGGAGAAAGACAAACTAAAAATCAATGCTGGGGGGAAAAATCTACTAAGCAAATGACATATGAAAAAAGTAGGAGTGGCAATACTAATCTCTGATAAAATAGACCACCAGAAAACCACTATAAAAGATAGGGAATATAATGTGCTGGGGGGAAATGACATATACAAAGAAGTAGGAGTGGTAATACTAATCTCTGATAAAATAGACCACCAGAAAACCACTATAAAAGATAGGGAATATAATGTGCTGGGGGGAAATGACATATACAAAGAAGTAGGAGTGGTAATATTAATCTCTGATAAAATGGACTTCAGATGAAAACCACCATAACAGATAGGAAATAAAATGTTTATAAAAAACTTTGGTCAATATCTGTGCACCAATTGACAGACCTGCAAAATACATAAAAAAACCTGTTAACAGAATTGAATAAAGACATAGACAGCACCACAATAGTGGTAGAAGGTTTTAACAGACCACTCACACCAAACAATAAGTCAGCTTAAAAGAAACTTAACAAAGATGCAGAAGATCTAAACTATACAGGTCACCAAATTGACCTTATAAATGTACTCAGGGTACTGCATTCAAATAAAAGTCAATTTACTTTCTTCTCAAGTGCATGTGGTACATTCTCCAGAACTTACCATATTGGGACACAAAGCAAGTCTCAACAAATTAAACAACTTTGAAATAACACAAAGTATCTTCTCACAATCTCATAAAACCAGAAATAAATCCCAAGAGGATAAAGCATATACAGCCATTCATGTAGAAGCTAAATAACACTGTGCTAGAAGATTCTCACCACTGGCAGCATCATGACTGGAGAAGAGATTGAGATTATTTTAATTTCAACTTGCTTGGTTCCACAATCAATACTCTCGGCAGAAGCAGCCAGGAAATTAAAAGACAAATTGTATTGTGAAAATCTGCTGTCAGGGACCTCTCCAGACTGCCGAAGAGTAAGGCTGTCAGTCTAAAGACTAAGGCACACCTGATCCAAGGTGCTGTGCATCAGAGAGTTAGACAACTACCAAAAAAATGACAGAAAAATTGATGTCTTTGAGTTGTGATGCTAGAGGAAAGTGTTAAACATACTATGGACTGCCAAGAGAACTAATAGGTCTGTCATGAAGAGGGAAAAACAAAGCTGCTCCTTGGAGACAAGAATTCTGAAGCTGTGCTTCACACACTTTGAACATGCAGCCAGGAGGAACCAGACATTGAAGAAGAATATTGCTTGGAAGGGTGAAGGGACAGTGTAGGAAAGGAAGTCTAGATGAGGTGGATTGACAAAATAATTGGGGTAATCAGAGACAATGTGATTGGCTCAGGATAGAATAAGGTTTAGGGCTATTTTGCATAGAGTCACTATTAGTAGTAGTTAACTCAATGGTACTCAATTTTGTCAACAACAAAAGAACATGCTTGGATTGTTGTTTTTGTTATTGTTATGTGCCATCAAGTCACTTGCAACTCATAGTGACCCTATGTACAACAGCCCTAAACCCTGCTCTATCCCTTGACAATCTCATTGTTTCTGACATGCCTATCTCCATCACCCCAGTGATGGAATCAATCCATCTCATGAAGTGTGTTCCTCTCCTACACAGTCTCTCCACCCTCCCAAGCATGACATCCCTCTCCAAGGACTGCTCCCTCCATATCCAAAGTATGTCAGACAGAGCTTCAGAATCCTTGCCTCCAAGTAGCATCCTGGCTTCACCTTCTCCAGGTCAAACTTGTTCTCCTAGCAGTCCAATGTATATTCAATACTCTTCTCCAGTACCAAAGCTCAAAGGCATCAACTCTCCTTCAGTCATCCCTAGTCTTGTCCTGCTCTCTGAAGCATTTCAAGTAATGTTAAAGACCGTGGCCTGTATCAGGCGCACCTTAGTCTCCAGACTGACATTGTTGCTCCTCAGCACCTTGGAGAGGCCTCTGACAGCAGATTTTCCCAATGCAATTCATCTTTTAATTTCCTGGCTACTGGTACCAAGAATGTTGATTGTA
>NW_006399858.1:10777042-10778404 GCF_000299155.1 Elephantulus edwardii
AACTGGGGAGGAGGGTAGAGAGAATGGTGCAGCAATGAAGGAATGAAAACCCAAAATCCCTGTAAATGTTCATTAAAACTGATAAAATTTCATAATAATAAAAAAAGAAAAGATGTGTGTGTAAGAGAAGCCAATGAAGACGAAGCAAAGAAATGCTGCCATGGCCAGGAAAGCAAGGACTCCAAGCTCACTGATGTAGTCATCGGAGCAAGACAGTTTTGGGAGCTGAGGGACATCACAGAAGAATTGATGAATTATATTGGGACCACAGAAGTGGATGGAGAAATAGCAGCTGTGTGCATGACTCCAGCAATGACCCCAACGATCCAGACTCCTAAGACTCCATAAACACAGGTGGTGACATCCATGATGATTTCATAGCGCAGTGGAAAGCACATGGCCACATAGCGGTCATAGGACATGACTGTGAGCCTGGCTACCTCAGCAGAACAACAGGGAGTGAATGGAAAATACTGCAACATGCAATCCCATAGGGAAATGTTGCCACTGTGCATAAAAGAATCACAAATGGACCTTGGTACAGTCACAGTAATATAACACAGATCCAAAAAGGAGAGGTGCTTCAGGAATAAATACATGGGTGAGTGAAGATTGTGATCTATGGAGGCTGCTGTGATAATGAGAATATTTCCAGTTAAAACTAGTAAGTACAAGACTGAAAACAGAGAAGCATGAGACATTTCTACGACAACATTGCCAGAAAAACCCATGAGAAGAAATTCGCTCATAGTTGTGAAATTACTCATATTCTCTCCCTCTTTCCAAGAGAGATGCTGATTTCAAAATGAAATGAGAACCCATACAATGAAAAATTTTTATAATGTTTATTATGGAACAGTAGAATCCATCTACTTAAATGAATTTAAGATGCTGGTCTGGTTCATCCTTGTAAGTGTGCAGCAGCTTCAAATATGAATAATTGTGTTGAGCAATGTTAAATGACTCTGACTTAGTAGTCATAAAAAGGACTGGACAGAGAGATTATAAATGCTCATGTCAATCATTATAAACCAAGAGAAGGAGACTATGCCTCTGTTCATTGGCATAGGAAATAAAAGGAAAAGGGCCATTGCCACTGAGTCAAATTCTCACTTGAACCTACCTTATAGAACAATTTGGAACTGCCTCATAGAATTTACAGAAGCAGAGTGCCACAACTTCTCCTGCAGAGCAGCTGGTAGATTTGAACCACTGACCAGTGACTACAGTGCCACCAAATCTCTATGGAACATATGTTGAGACAAAGCCCCTCTCTGCGATAGGGTCTGTTCCACTGCAGGGAACCTTCCAATGATTTTCCACAGCTGTAAATTTTAGAGGGAGGCAACTTCCCCTCATACT
>NW_006399858.1:10779029-10779603 GCF_000299155.1 Elephantulus edwardii
TAACAAGACAAAATATAAAACATGGGGCATAATGGTTGAATTTGTACATAACCTCTAAGAACAACAGTTCATTGAACACTCATTGAGTGTCAAAAGCAGTCCATACTTTAAACAAATAAAATTTGTTTTTACCATTAAAAAAAAGAAATTATAAAGACATCAGAACAGAACAATTTAAAATTAAATTGATAGTATAGGATTATTATGAAACGTTATATTCTTATAAATTTGAAAACCTAGAGGAAATTAACAAATTCCTTGAAACTCATGCCCTACCCAGATTGACAAGTACAGTTGTAGAACATTTAAACAGACCTGTCACAAAAGAAGAAATTGAGCAGGTCATAAAAAAGACCTGTGAAAAATGTCCTTAACCAGATGGCTTCACAGTGGAATGCTATCAAACATTCAGTGAATAATTAATTATACTTAAATTATTTTTAAAAAGTAGAAAAAGAAGGAACACTCCCTCAGCCATTCTATGAAGTAAGCATAACTACTATCAAAAGCAGGCAAAGACATTACCAAAAAAAGGAAACTACAGAGCAATATCTCTCATAAAATATACCCAAAA
>NW_006399858.1:10780863-10782561 GCF_000299155.1 Elephantulus edwardii
ACCAAAGCAATATGTACATTCAACACAATCCCAATACAGATAACCAAGTTCATTTTTCAAAGAGATAGAAAAGAGAGAGAAAACTTGTAAATTTATTTGGAGAAGAAAAAGAACCTGAATAAGCCAAGCACTTCTGAAAGACAAAGTGGGAAGCATAACACTTCCTGATCTCAAAACCATTTATACAGCTGTAATAACCAAAACAGCATAGTATTGGTCCAATGACAGGCATATGAATCAAGAACCCAGAAATTAACCCATCTGTCTATGGTCAACTGATATTTGACAAGCATATTTGACAGCCTATCAAATGGGGAAATAATTTATTCAGTAAATGGTGCTGGCAAAACTGGTCCGTTACATGCTGAAAGCTGAAGCAGAATCCACATCTCTCATCATACACCAAAAATCAACTCAAGGTAGAGATCTATGGGTAAAGACCAAAACCATACAGGTCATAAGAGACAACGTGAGACCAAGCTTAGAAGGCCTAGCCTACGGTATAAAGAGGCTGACAGAGCCAGAAATATACAACCAGGAGAGGATAAAATTGATGAATGGGGCCTTCTAAAGGTGAAATCCCTGTGTACACCAGAAACTTTTTCTAACAGGGTGAAAAACAAACCTACTGATTGTGAAAAACCCATTTGGCAGTACCATCTCAGAAAAGGGTCTCATAACAAAAGCTATAGAATATTACAGAGCCTCCAGAAGGAAAAGACAGATAACCCATTTACAAAAGGGGCAAACAACAGGGAAAGAATTTTCACAAAGGAAGGCATTTGGACACATGAAGAAATGTTCAACATCACTGACAATAGGGAGATACAAATCAAAACCACAATGAGATATCTCAGTAGCAGCAGTGGCAAAGCTTACCAGGACAGGAAGGAATTAATATTGGAGATTATGTGGAAAGATAGAAACTCTCATATACTGTTGGTGGGATTGTAAAATGGTACAACTACTCTGGAAGGCAGTTTGGCATTTCCACAAAAAACTGAACATATATGACCTAGCTATTCCACTGGTAGGGATGTACCCTGAGTAAATGAGAACTGAGCCATAAATGGGTATACCCATATTCAGAGCAATATTATTCACAATCTCAAGAACATAGAAACCATCAAAATCTCCAACAATAATTGAATGGATTGAGGAATTGTAGTACATTAATAGCTTGAATACAACACAATACTTAGAAGTAATAATTTTGGAAAAAATACTATGTAACTTGGGAGAAGCTGGAGAGCATTATGCTGAGGGAACTAACTCAGTCTCAAAAGAACAAACACAGTACAAGACCATTATTTTAAAAATAGAAGGATAACTCGTAAAATGTATATGGGAGAAGAAGTGGGAGCAGAGAGAGGAGGATGGGCAGGGGGAATCGTAAGGTTTGTACAATTTGGTGGGTGGAGGGAACAAGGAATAAAGGAAACGGGAAAGATTTGTCAGTGACCTGAAAAGAGGGAGTAATGGTGGGCATAATTCAAGGGGGATTACGTTTATAAAACACAACATACGGGAATAATTGTATGAAACACATTGCGAATGAAGGAAATTTTGAAGTTCAATGTATACAAATTTTGTACAGAAAACAATGTTGATGTTGTTGTTATGTGCCGTCGAGTCATTTGCGACTCATAGCGACTCTATGTACAACAGCCCTAAACCCTGCTCTATCCTGTGCCAATC
>NW_006399858.1:10785514-10794327 GCF_000299155.1 Elephantulus edwardii
CTCCAGCAGGATACCACTTCACTTCTACCAAATGTCTTCAGAGTTAATCTCCCATTGTCCAACCCATGACCTGACAGCTTGTATCTGATGCTTTCTTCTCTCCTGTGATTCCAACCAGGTCAAATGCTGAGAGATTTGTTTTTTTGTTTTTTGGTGTTTTTTTTTCCTGTGTCCAGTGTCTCTTAAGTTTACTTGTACTGTCTCTGAAGGTAAGGTGATGTGTCCTATAGAACTCCTGTATAGACTGTGTTTTTCTTCTTGCGGCCCTCATGCCCAACTGGTTTTGGCTCTGCCTTGGGGCTTGTTACCTGGAGGCATGTCAGAAGCTATTGTGGGGGTCCTCTGTGTTATAGAAAATATTTTATAAAAAAAGATAAAAAACCTCTCTGGAGGGTCAGCTAGTACTCAATTCAGACTCACTTGCAATGACTTGAGTAGCTTTAGAAGAAAGGGTACCAGAAGGATGGTTGTTTTATTTGGAATTTCCTTTATTTGTTTTTTGCAAAAAGTTCAATCTGAGCCGTACCTTAAGTAGTGGTCATAATTGGGCCTTCTATTTTGTGATGGTGAACCAATGTACTTCTTGAGGATAATTGTTGTTGATTGCCTTTGAGTCGAGCATGAGTCATAGTGACTCTATGAACTAAAGGCCTGAAGCCTCTTTACAACTATCAACATTTATCAAAATTCAGAGACTTTCCAGAGTTGTGTTATTTAGGAAGCACATGCTACTTCTGCTTCCAAACCTTTCAGAGTGTGTTATTGTTATGTGCAATTGAGTCACCTGCAATGTATAGTGACCCTATGTACAGCAGCTCTGAACCCTTCCCTGTCCTGAGCCAATCTCACTAATTCCAACACATCAACCCCCACTGCCCCAGTTACTGTGTCAATCCATCTCATCCAGGGTTTCCCTCTCCTGTGCTGTCGACCCACACTTCGAGAATGATGTCCTTCTCCAAGGATTCATCTCTCCTGGCCACGTGCCTAAAGTCAATGAGGCAGAAGCCTCCAAGTAGAGACTTGATTTCACCATCTCCTAGACAGATCTATTTGTTTTCTTGGCAGTCCATGGTATGTTCAAGACTCTTCTCCAGAACTACAACTTGAAGGCATCTATTCTTATGTCATCATTAGTGTCCAGCTCTCTGAAGCATAACAAGTAATTGAGATGACCGTGGCCTGGATTAGGTGCGCCTTTGTATCTAGACTGACACCGTTGCTCTTCAGAACTCTGTAGAGGTCCATGACAGCCAATTTTCCCAATACAATTTGTCATTTTATTTCCTAACTGCTGGTGATAAGAGTGTTGATTGTGGATCTGAGCAATCTGTAATTGCTAACCTCAATCTCTTCTCCATTTAATATGGCCCAGTGGTGAAAATCAATCTTGATGTTGAACTTCAATTCATATTGAAAGTTATGGTCCTTGACCTCTTGGAGCAAGTGCTTCAGGTATTCTTCAGTTTCAGCAAGCAAGGTTGTGTCATCTGCATATTGTAGATTGTCAATGAATCTTCCTCCAGTCTTGATACCACTTCTCCTCATAAAGCCTGGCTTCCCAAAAGATCTGTTTTGCATACAGATTGAAAAGGTACAGGGACAGGATGCATCCCTGACACACTCCTTTCCTGATTTTGAACCATGCAGTGTTCCCTTGCTTTTTTCCGAAGACTGCTTCTTGGTCCAAGTATAGATTTTGTATAAGCATGATCAAGTGTTCTGAGATTCCCATTTTCCTCAAGGTTAGCCACAATTTATTGTGATCCACACAGTCAAATGCCTTTGCATAGCCAATAAAACACATAGATATTCTTCTGGTACTCTCTGCTTTCTGCCAAGATCCCCCTGAAATTGGCAATAATGTCCCTAGTGCCACAACCTCTTCTAAACCCAGGCTGCATTTCTGGTAGTTCTCTGTTAAACTACTGTTCAAGTCTTTTCTGGATGATCTTCAGCAGGATTTTACTAGTGTGTGATATTAGAAATATTGTTCAATAATTTCCACACTCTGTTGGGTCACCTTTTTCTTTTGGAATGAGAATAAATATGGATATCTTACCTCAGTTGGCCAAGTAGTTGTTCTCCAGATTTCTTGGCACAACTTGATGAGCACATGCAGGGCATCATCTGTTTGCTGAAATACATCACCTTGTATTCCATCAATTCCTGGGGCTTTATTCTTTGCCAAGTCCTTCAGAGCAGCCTGCACTTCCTCCTTCATCCCCATTGCCTTTGCTCATATGTTGTTTCTTGAAATTCTTCTGTCAGTCAATTCTTTTTGGTTCAATGCCTCTGTATACTCCTCCCATCTGCTTTTAATGCTTCCTGAATCATTCACTATTCTGCCCATAGAATCATTAAGTATTGTAACTCATGGCTTGAATTTATTCTTTAGTTCTTTCAGCTTAAGAAACGCTAAGCGAATTTGGCCCTTTTGATTTTCCGACTCCAGCTCTTTGCACATTTCATTATAATTCATTACAATATTTTGCCTTGTCTTCCCAAGCAGCCCTTTGAAAACTTCTAATAAGCTCCTTAACTTCTTGGTTTCTTCCCTTTGATTTTACTTTTAGGCACTCTAGTGCAATATTCAGAGTCTCTTCTGGCATCTATTTTGGTCTTTCCTTCTTCCTTCTTAGTAATGACTTTTTTCATTCTTCATGAACAATGTTCTTGATATCTTCCCAGAGCTTATCTGGTCTTTGTTCATTAGTGTTCAAGGCCTCAAACCGATTTCTGAGTTGGTTTTTAAATTAATGGGAGAAAGACTCAAGGCCAAATTTTTATTCCTGTGGATATGATTTAACCTTCTTTACTTTTAATTTGAACTTGCATAAGAGCAGTTGATGGTCTGTTCCACAATCAGTACCTAGCCTAATTTTTACTGCTGACATTGAACTTCTCCAACTGTTCCTTCCACAGATGTTATCAAACCGATTCCTGTGCATCCTATCAGGTGAAATATATGTGTATAACCTGTGTTTATGTTTCTGGTACAAAGTACTTGCTATGAATAAATCATTGATTGTAACGAATTCTCTCATTCTATCCCCAGCCTCATTTCTGTCACCAAGTCCATATTTTCTGACTAGTGTTCCTTCTACCTGATTCCTAACTTTTGCATTCCAGTCACCCATTATTATTAAAGCATCTTGGTTACATGTTTGATTGCTATCTGACTGCAACAGTTGATAGAAATCATCTATTTCTTCCTCTTTGGCTCTAGTTGTAGGTGCATAAATTTGAATGCTAGTGATATTAATGTGTCTTCTTTGTATGCATATGGATATTATCCTGTCATTCACAATATTATATTTCAAAATGGACCCAGAAATGGCCTTTTTATCTATAAAAGCAACAATGTTTTTCTCACCTTTTCATCTCAGTTGTGGAGGTGGTTAAAAGGATAAAAATTTAATCAAAACCATGAGGACTTAGCCAATATGAACCAGATTAAGTTCACATCTAAGGAAGAAGCCATATCTTTGGAGTTTGCTTTCCTCCTGAGGTGCTTGCTAATTCTGAAATGTATAACTCAGACAATAAGTGATTAATTTCTGCCCCCCTCCCCAACTCTTGGACTGGCTGGATAGGTACAGGCACACAGGACCAACTAGCAGAAAACTCTGTCTTTGAGTAAGAACTTTAATGTAGTATATATAAAGAGTAAAGGTATATCTGTAAATGTATATGGTATACATCAAGAGTAAATGTAATATCTGTGTAAAGATAAAATATATACCACTAATAGGTATAAAGATGATCTAAAAGTGTCAATGTCCCTTATTATCTGGTAGAAGCAAAGAAATTTTTTTTCTAGAAAGGATTGGCTTTCAAGTATGGGAATTACAGGAAAGAAAGAGAATTGACAATGTTATATTAAGAAATCTTCCTCTTTATTTATTTATGACTGAGATTTAAAAGGAGGAATTAGAGGATATTTTTATTGACAACAGTAACTCAAAATGTTAAACTGGCAATTTAGGAATCAGCAAGTTCATGTTGATATGGAAGAACAACCTGGAAAAGGAGGGTGAGGATGGTTGCACAACCTGAAGTTTATCAAGGTCATTGAACTGCAACTTAGAACTATTTAACTGATGCATGCATGTTCTATTTGAAGAACACAATAACTACATTAAATTATAAAAAAGAGGAAGACTCCTAATATTGTGGAATTTATAATTCAGATGTCTTCAGTGGTAAAGGCACAGCATATGGGGAGCCTGGGTGATTTTCATGTGAAACACGTTTAGCTGATAACTGAAAGATTTGCAGGTCAAATGCCCCAGCTGCTGTGAGGGAGAGAGATGAGCAATCTCCTTCTGTAATTATTTACAGCCTTTGAAACTCGAAGGAGATAGTGACTCTCTATCAAGAGAGAGCTGTGATAGCATTCTACACAAGGAGTTGCCCTGCTAACATAAAGGTCATGTCTGAAAATTCCAATCCACCAGCAGCTCTATGGGAGAAAGATGGCCAGCTTTCTCCTGTGTGATTTACAGTTCAGGAACTCATTGGAAGTTCAACTATGAGTAAGTTCTGATTCAATGGCAATGATCAAGAGAAACTTTATCAAGCACACTATTGCTCAGCCAACAAATTAAACAGCTACGGTAATAGGATGCATTCCTAATACCTTTTCATTATTATTTTAAACCCCTCAGTTGGTATTCCATCATCTCCTAGGACCTGATGCTTTTGCCAGTGTCTTCCATGCACCTTGGACCTCTTCTTCTAGTACCATTGATTCTTGTTGTTGTTAGGTGATTGGTTAATCACGTGACCCCATGAATAGCACATTTGAACCCTGTCCTATACTGTACCATCCTCACATTCCCTGACATTCTAGAGTCCATTGCATCAGTCACTGTAAATCCACCTGGCTGAGGGTCTTCCTCTCTTTCATTGACCTTCCACTTTTCCGAGGGTGGTGGTACTCTCCAAGGAATAGCCCCTCATAGTAACATATATGAAATGTGTGTGATGAAGCTTCAACATCTTTGCCTCCAAGGATCACTCTGGCTTCACTTTCTCCAAGACATATTATTTTTGTTATTTTGGAAGTCCATGGGATATCTTTTCAAACACCACAGTTCAAAGGCGTCAGCTCATCCTCTGTCATCCTTATTCATTGTCCAGCTTTCATACCAAGTAACCAGAAAGACTATGGATTGAATCAGATGCACATTAGTTCTCAAACTGATATTATTGCTCCTTAATAATTTGGAGAGGTTCCTAACTACCGACTTTTCCAGTGCAATATGTCTCCTGATTTCCAGACTACTAGTACTAAAGTTCTTGATTGTGTATCCAAATGAGGTAAAATAATTGACAACTTCTATATTTTCTCTATGTATCATGGTGTTGTCTTTTGGTCCAGTGGTACAAGTTTTGTTTTCTTGATGTTGAGATATAATCTATATTGAAGGCTGTGTTCTTTGATCTTCTACAACAATTGCTTCATGTCATCCTCACTTTCAGCAAGCAAGACTGCATCATCTGTGTGGGAAATGTTATTGTTGAGACTTCCTCAGATCTTGATGTTACATTCTTCTTCAGATATTCTAGCTTCTTAAAGAATTTGCTCAGAATACAGATTGCATGTTGTCGTTGTTGTTAAGTGCCATAGAGTCGCAGGCAACTCATAGCAACCCTATGAAGGAGAGTCCTTGACGCTTGGGACAGATTGAATAGACATGGAAAAATTCTTGATCATGTGTTAATTTCTGAAATTGTTCAGTGTTAACCAGTTCTTTTTGGTACATGATTCCATGTATTCCTTCCACCAACTTTTGATGCTTTCTGTAGTTCTTCAATGTTTTGTCCATAGAATCTTCTAAATTTAGTTTTAATTTTTTACTTAAGTATCGTTTTTCACTTTTAAATTATTTTAATTTTTTTCATGTACATTGTGTTTTATATAATCTTTCATTACCATTGTATTATGTTCTTCTATATTGTGGGGTTTTCCTCCCTTTATAATCACCTTACCATTAACTATATTTATGAAAGTGTGTAAGCCAGATACTTCATGCTTTTTGTCTTAATAGTTCCATCGTGTATTAGGCAGGGTTCAGATCTCTTGTTCAGAGGGTCACTATGAGTCGTACTCGACTTGACAACACCTAACAACAACAAATCGGTACTCTGAGGAAACTAGCATATCCCTTTTGAGTATCTGCATCCACAAGCAAAGTTCAGTCAAAAGTAAAGTGTCAGGTTTACAGAGGGCTATACTAGCTCTTAGTATGTATCTCTTCTCTTCATCTGGTTGGGTTCTTGGCTACTCATCCCTGGCTGCCTGTGGCTAGGTTCAAATGGGCATAAGCTGCAAACTCAGTCCACGCTTCTCCCTGCATTCCATACCTGTTGCCTTTTCACTCAGGCTTAGCACCATATGGGACCAAGGCAGTGAGTCAGGGGTCCATGAACTTCTGCTTCTTAAGCTACTAAACCTTTTTTTGCTAATCCACACATTTGTGCATCCTAGATAGACAGTTCTGAGTAGTGCTGAAGGAACACATCCAAGCTCAGCCTGTTTCTTCACTGTTGTATCCCTCCTACTTCCATTCCAGGTGATCGCTATTAATGAGCATACTCACCAGCTCCGTCTAACTTCAGTCCTTCTTTCCTGTCTTTTTAATTACCTCTTGCTTTCATCATGTATGATGTCTTTGATATCATCCCACGATTTGTCTGGTCTTCAGTCATTACTATTCAAATTTATTCCTGAAGTGTTTTTTAAATTAGAGTAGTGACTTATGATTATTTTTTTGCTCTGTTGTTGTTGTGTACCCTTTAGGCAGAACCAACTCAGGCAGTTTTTCAGAGGCAGTTAATCATATGGGAGGAACATACCCATCCTCTCCTGCATAGCAGCTTGTGGATTTGAACCACATCCCTTTGGAATTGCAGTGTAGCTTCTTGCCACTAGGTTACCAGAGCTCTCTCGGGATTATTTTATGCTCTAGTGGGCTTATTTTAATTTTTTCAGCTTCATTTTGAACTTGGAATATCAATTGTTAATGGTCAATTTCTTGCTTTGTTCTGACTAAAGATTTTGAGCTTTTTCCAACTGATGTAGTTACTTTCCTGCCTGTGTATTTCATCAGGTGAAATCCACGTGTGTGTTGCTGCTGTTTTTATTAGGTACTTTTAAAAAAAATTAGGTACTTTCAAGTAAACTACTATTTGAGTGGACTTATAAACAACAGATTGAAACGCTGACCTATCCTGTCCATTCTTGCAATATCTAATATGATCAACGCCATAGTTGTAGTCATTGTGTCAATTCATCTCATTGAGGGTCTTTCTTTTGTTGACTCTCTATTCTTTCCAGCATGATGTCCTTTTCCAAGAACTGGAGCCTTCTGACAAAGTATGTAAGATGATTTCCATATTGAAGGTTGCAGCGTTTAATCGTGTGGAGCAAACACTTTCAACAAGCAAAGTTCTGTCATCTATATACCAAAGCTTACTGATGAGTCTTTAACCATTTCTGATGCCAAATTCATTCTTCTTTACAGAGTACATCTTGTTATACAGATCAGAGAGTTATTGAGAAAGGTATGAAGTTCCTCTCCAAGGGCTGAAGTTGGTAGAAATCCATAATTTCTTCATCTTTGACTTCAGTGATGATGAGTATATTTGAATAAAAAGTTTTTCTTGTATTTTTAAAAATATCATTCTGTCACTGACAACATTGTATTTCAGGAAAGATCCTGAAATATTCTTCGTGATGATGAATGTGACACTATTTATCTTCAATTTGTTATTTCTAACATAGATTATATGATGGTCTTATTCGCAATGGTCAATACCAGTCCATTTCAGCTCCTTAATATTGAGGATACTGATCTCTGTGCTTTCTAGTTGTGTTTTTTTAAATTTATTTTTAATTTAATTTTATTATTTGTTTGTGTGTGTGTACCATCAAATCAGATTTGACTGTTACAGGAGGAGATTGCCCCTCTTTCTCCAGCAGAGCATCTGGATTCAAACCTCTGGGATTGCAGTGCAGCTTCTTGCCACTAGGCCACCAGAGCTCCCTTCTAGTTTGTTTTTGACAACTTCCAGGTTTTCTAGATTCATACTTACTACATTCCACGTTCCAATTCATAATGTATGTTTGCAGCTGTTTTTTTCCTAATTTTAACTGTGTCATGTCAGCAAGTAATGCTTCTTTATTAGCTGAAAGTTTTATTCCGTCCAAATCATCAGGGTAGACTCTATTTTGAGAGTGCAACTCTTCTCAGCCATGTCCTGAATGCCTCTCAACACGAGTCACTCATCTTCCAACACTATAGTAAACAATGCATAAAAGGTGAAAGAAGATTCATCAAACCCTCAAAATGACATCTTTGCTTTTTAACATTTCAACCAGTTCTTTTGAATCTTGGAATGATGGTTCCACAAACAAAGCATAGTCTTTGATTGTGGATCCAAGTAAAATGAAATCCTTTACAAATTTGGCATTCTTTGTGTTTTTCACCATGATGTGTTCTTGTGAGATTATTTTTTTAATGTTAAGGTGTTATGCAGGTGACCTAACTCTGCTTGCTGAAACTGAAAAGGATCTGAAGTGATTCCTGCAGAAGGTCAAGAACTGCAGCCTTGAATATGGACTGGCAGCATTATGATAGATGGTGAAGAGATTGAGACTGTTAACAGCTTTAGCTTGCTTGGATCCACAATCAACACTCTGGGTACCAGCAGCAAAAAGACATCAAAAGTAGAATTGCATTGGGAATGTCTGCTTTTAGAAACCTCTTCAAAGTACTGAAGAGCAACACTGTCAGACTGGAGAC
>NW_006399858.1:10794772-10800436 GCF_000299155.1 Elephantulus edwardii
TTTCTATGAGTTGCAGACAACTCAACCACACATAACAACAACAACAGAGTGTCATATACATTGAAGGCTTTAAATCTTTACTCTTTAACAGGAAGTACTTAAAACCTCTTAATTTTCAGCAAGTGACATATCATTTGCATATAGCAGGTTGTTATTGTTCAGATTCTATTACATATCCCACACATTACTATCAAATTGAGCAGATGCATAGCTGACTATTCAACAGTTTTTCAACATATGAGAAAGAGCCTATGGTGATGAAGGAAGAAGTTCAGGCTGTTTTGAAAGAACTGGCTAAGAATAAGGCCCCAGGAATTGATGGTATACCAATTGATATTTTACAACTAATAGTTGCTGCCCTAGATGTGCTCACCAAGTTGTGCCAAGAAATCTGGAGAACAACCACTTGACCAACTGACTGGAAGAGATCTATATTTGTTCCCATTCTAAAGAAAGGTGATCCCACAGAGTATGGAAATTATCGAACAATATCATTAATATAATATGCAAGAAAGATTTTGCTGAAGATTATCCAAAAATGACTGGAACAGTCCATCAACAGAGAACTACCAGAAGTGCAGGCTGGGTTTAGACAGGGCTGTGGTACTAGGGATATTGTAGCTAATGTTAGTTGGATCTTGGCTGAAAGCAGGGAATACCAGAAGAATGTCTATCTACACAAAGGCATTTGACTATGTGGATCATAACAAACTGTGGCTGACTCTGAGAAGAATGGGAATCCCAGAACACTTGATTGTGCTAATGATAAACCTATACTTGGACCAGGAGGCAGTCGTCAGAACAGAGCAAGGAAACACTGCATGGTTCAAAATTGGGAGGAGTGTAAGCCAGGGCTGTATCTCCATACCTTTCAATATTTATGCAGAACAGGTCATCTGGGAGGCTGGGCTCTATGAGGAGAAATGTGGCATCAGGATTGGAGGAAGAATCATCAACAATCTGCGTTATGCGGATGACACAACCCTGCTTGCTGAAACGGAGAAGGGCTTGAAACACATGCTGTGGAAATTCAGGGACTGCAGTCTTCAGTATGGATTGAGACTCAATATAAAGAAAACAAAGATTCTCACCACTGGGCCAATTGGCAGCATCATAATGGATGGTGAAGAGATTGAGATTGTTCACAGTTTTGGTTTGCTTGGACCCACAGTCAACACTCTTGGCACCAGAAGCCAGGAAATTAAAAGACGTGTTGCAGTGGCAAAGTCTGTAGTTAGAGACCTCTCTAACGTGCTTAAGTGCAATGATGTCAGTCTGGAGACTAAGGTGCGCCTGATAAATGCCATGGTCTTTGCAATCACTTGTTATACATTAGAGAACTAGACAATGACTAGGGATGATAGAAGGAGAATTGATGCCTTTGAGCTTTGGTGTTTGAGAAGGGTATTGAATATACCATGGACTGCTAGGAAAACAAACAGGTTTGTCCTGGAGAGGGTGAAGCCAGGCTGCTCCTTGGAGACAAGGATTCTGAAGTTTCTTCTGACATACTTTGGACCTGTTGCAAAGAGGGGCCAGTCCTTGGAGAGGGGTGTCATGCTTGGGAGGGTGGAGGGACAGCGCAGGAGAGGAAGACCCTCGATGAGATGGATTGATTCAGTGACTGAGGTAATGGGGATAGGTGTGTTGGAGATGGTGAGATTGGCACAGGAGAGAGCAGAGTTTAGGGCTGTTGAATGTAGGATCGCTATGAGTTGCAGGCAACTCAACGGCACACATATAACAACAACAACAACAACAACAACAACATTAGTTACTGTACCAAAAGGTATTGTCTGACACAGAAGAACTTCATGAAACAACATATGAGTAAGACCTTGTGGTGATGAAGGAAGAAGTTCAAGTTACTCTGAAAAAATTGGCAAGAAACAAGGCCCCAGGAATTGATGGCATATTAATTGAAGTATTTCAGCAAACAGATGTTGCCCTAGATGCACTCACCAAATTGTGCCAAGAAATCTGGTGGACAATTACATGGCTGAGTGACTGGAAGAGATCTGTATTTGTTCCCATTCCTAAGAAAGGTGATTCACCAGAATGCAGTAATTATCAAACAATATCATTAATATCACATGCAAGAAAGATTCTGCTGAAAAATATCCAAAAGCAACCGGAAGAGCACATCAGCAGAGAACTGCCAGAAGTGCAGGCTGGATTTAGAATAGGTTACATTACTAGGGATATTATAGCTAAATTTAGATGGTTCTTGTCTGAAAGTAAATAGTACCAGAAGAAAGTCTGTCTGTGTTTCTTTGACTATGCAAAGGCATTTGACTGTATGGACCACAACCAACTGTGGCTAAATCTTAGAAGAACAAGAATCCTGGAACATTTGATTGTGCTTATGCAAAACCTGTACTTAGACCAGGAGGTAGTCATCAGAACAGAACAAGGAAACACTCCATGATTTAAATTCAGGGAGGGTGTACACCAAGGATGTGTCCTATCTCCACACTTTTTCAACCTATATGCAGAACAGATCATCCGGTGGCTGGGCTTTATGAGGAGGAATGTGCTGTAAGGATTAGAGGAAGATTCATCAACAACCTGTGTTATCCAGATGACACAACCTTGCCTGCTGACACTGAGGAGGACCTGAAGAACTTGCCCCAGAAGGTCAAGGACTGCCGCCTTCAATATGGATTGAGGCTCAACATCAAGAAACAAAGATTCTCACTACTGGGCTGATTAGCAGCATTATGATAGATGGTAAAGAGATTGAGATTGTTACCAGCTTTAGTTTGCTTGATACCAGCAGCCAGGAAATCAAAAGACAAATTGCATTGGAAAAATCTGTTGTCAGGGACCTCTCCAAAGTACTGAAGAGCAATGTCAGTCTGGAGACCAAAGTGTACCTGATCCAGGTGATTGCTTTGTCAATTATATGCTATGCATCAGAAAACTGGAAAATGACTAGGGATGATAGGAGAATTGGCGTCTTTGAGCTGTGGTGCTGGAGAATAGTACTGGATATACCATGGACTGCTAAGTGTATAAACAGGTTCATCCTGGAGAGGTTGAAACTAGGCTCCTCCCTAGAGGTAAGGATTCTGAAGCTCTGCTGACATACTTTGGGCCTGGAGGGACCAGTCCGAGAAGAAGGACATTATGCTTCGGAGTGTGGAGGAACAGCACAGAAAGGGAAGACCCTCAAAGATATAGATTGACTCAGTGACTGGAATAATGGGGATAGGTGTGTCAGAGACAATAAGGTTGCCTCAAGATAGAGAAGGGTTTAGAGCTGTTTGTACATAGGGTTTGTATGTATCGCAAGTGACTCAATGGTGCACAACAACAACAACAACAACAACATACATTTATGGGAGGAGAGTTCCTTTCTTTCTCCAATGGGATTCCTGGTGGATTTGAACTGCCAAAAAGGGTCAACAGTTCAACTCCCTACTGACCCATCACCAAATATATTTTAGATAAATGATAATATTACAGTCACAGAAAACCCACTTGGGCTTAGCTCTAACCTGAAATAAAGGCCCTCATATTTTAATTCTAATTGACTTCATAATGCTGTTTTGTTGTAGAATTTTTTTGTTGCTGTTTTACAATTGCATTTAGTTGGACTTAATTTTACCTCATTATTAAACACTAATTTGACTGAGGGAAGATAATAAACTAAACCATTGTGCAAGAGAAAAGTGTCATTTGTAGCATGTATGAATGATAGGTTTTTAGTGAAGCTTCCAGACTAGGACACATTAAGAACAAGAACTTGTTTATCTATTTAAGGTAAAAATTGACTAACCCCCCCATACCAACACACTTATGCAAAGCATATGTTAGAAGATGAACCCCTTGAATTCAAAATCCTATTTTTACATAACAATAAGAGTTTCATGAAAATAAAACCAATCTTGATGTAGATGAAATAAAGCTTTCAAGTTAACGATTTCCTTATGTGACATATCTTATAATTAGAAGAAATAGTCTTCAGTCTTTCTTAAACTAGAAGTTCAATTAATAATCAGAATGTACTAAGTATGAATATAAGAAAATTGAAAGTAATAAAAAAATGACAAATAATAGATATTGATCAATTGCTACGCTTTAATGAAAACTGGACTGAAGTGGGTCATTTTCAATGGAAAAAAAATCATGCAGTAATAATAAATTGGAGGGAAATCTGGTAACACAATGGTAAGGAATTGTGCTGTCAACCCAAAAGCAGGTGGCTGGAGTCTACCAGCTGATAAATGTGAAAAAGATGAGTAATCCTTTTTCATGCAATTTGTAGTCTTTGAAAACTTGCTGGGGGGGGATATATCAGTCTTTATTTAGTTCTGACTTGATGGCATACAACAATAACAAAGATAATAAATTGAAAACTTGTGCAACTTTCTTGGTATCTCAAGATCTATCCACAAGCACAATGTTGTTACTTTATGAGATACAATCCTGTTACTGACTGGATAATAACCATATTAATAAAAGGAAATCTAGTCAATATGACTGTTGTGTAAAATTGTGTACCACACATGGATTCCAGAGATGAAAAAATTAAAATACTTTGCTCTGCTTCTGAAGTTGATCACATATGCAAATAAATTATATTGATAATTATTGACTTTTGGGATGTAAATATTGCAAACAAAGAGGATTGGAAGTGGAAAATATATTCCTGGTAATAGAAATGATATCTAAGGTTATATAAGAGAACTTTGAAACACCAACAACTTTTTAATTGCAAATACCTTTTTTCAACAATGTGAATGGAGACCATATTTGTAGACTTCTCCAGATGAAGTGTGTAGGAATCAAATCAACTATATCTGTGTGAAATAGACTATGAAGAATTGCAGTATTATCTCTTAGAACAAAGCTAAGGGCTGACTGCACTGTACAACATCATTTACTTGTAGACAAGGTCAAACTGAAAGAAAGAAAATGAAATTAAACCCTTAAGAGCCAATATCCAAACTTGAGTAGATCCCATATGGAGGAAGACCATTTCAAGAATAAGTTTGATGCAATGAATTGAAGACTGAAGACACAATTGGTTGTGGGATCAAGAGCACCACACATGAGGAAAGCGATGTTCATTAAACACATAAGAAAGAAATACAAAAAACTACAGAGAATGCCAGATATCATTGTTGTTAGGTGTGGGTGAGTAGAGTATGACTCAGAGCAACTGTATAAACAACAGATTTATATGCCATAACTGTGTCCTCTGCTGTGCCAGCCTCATCCTCTCAGATACACTGAAGATCATGTTGCAGTCACTATGGTAATCCACCTCATTGAGGGCTTTACTCTTTCAGTGACCCTCCACCTTTCCAAGCAGGGTGTCCCTTTCCAAGTGAAAACCAGAAGTGGTCCTACATACACAGGGAAAAGAGAATGGAAAAAATGGTGATGTTAGATGAGGGAGAGAACAGTTTAAAAGTGATAGACGATAGCATATTATGATTACCACAGAAATCCAGAATTAAGGTTGCATAGTGGAGTACATTTGGGGTGCGGGGGCAGGGTCGGGGTTGGGGCGATTGTATACCAATGAAGAGGTTTATCTCCTGCTTTTCAAAGAGAGGAGCGAACTGGGGGGAGGGGAAGGGAAAAAGTGCAACAATGAATGAATGAAAATCCAAAATCTCTGTAAATGTTCATTAAAATTAATAAAATTTTTTT
>NW_006399858.1:10802995-10803875 GCF_000299155.1 Elephantulus edwardii
CTGTGTCAATCCACCTGGTTGAGGGTCTTCTTCTCTTTTGTTAATCAAATGCTTTTCTAAGCATCGTGTCCCTCTCCAAAGAATAGCCCCTCCTAGCAACATGCCTGATGTATGTGAAGGAAAGCCTCATCATCTTTGCCTCCAAAAACACACCAGTTGCACCCTTTCCAAGACATATTTGTTTGTTCTTTTGGACGTCCAGGAGATATTCTTCTCTAACACCACAACTCAAAAATCAATTTGTTTTCTGATGGTAATTAAGGAAGAAATCCAAATGACATATAAAGTGTTATCCATAAACAGAACTGACAGAATACTAGGTAAGTTGTTTCAGCACATGAATGCAATGTTGAAGTTCTGCATTTGTCTATACCAACAGATTCTATGCTTATTCCAAAGCAAGCACTTGCAATAGAATGTTACAATTATTATTATTATTATTATTGTTGTTGTTGTTGTTGTTGTTAGTTGCTTTCAAGTGGATCCTAGGAATAACTGTGATCCTAGGAATAATAGTGATCCTAGGAATAACTGTGATCCTAGGAATAATAGTGATCCTAGGAATAACTGATCTGAACTTTGCCCCATCCTGCTCCATTCTCATTTTCTCAGATCATAACAAACTTTCCTGCTTCAGTTAAAGATGTAAAGCACTTAATGCTGAAGATAAATAGCAACAGACTTCATTGAAGACTATAGCTCAATATAAAGAAAACAAAAATCTTTGTAATTGGATCAATAAGCAATATAATTCATGATGAAGAGAGGAAACACTGAAGCTTTGAAAGATTTAATTTTATTGGAATCTACAATCAATGTCCATGCAAGCAGAAATAAAAAAAAATCAAATTATGCTTTGTTGTTGTTGTTGTTATGTGCC
>NW_006399858.1:10805719-10807293 GCF_000299155.1 Elephantulus edwardii
TGAATTCTTCCTTGTGCTTTGGCTTCTCTATGCTCCAGTGCAATCTTCAGAGTTTCTTCTGACATCCATTTTGGCCTTTTCTTCCTCTTCTGTCTTTGTAATGACCGTTTACACTCTTCCTGAATGATATCTTTGACATCCTCCCACAGCTCATCTGGTCAATTATGCTTTAGTCTGGATAAATTTGATGCAAACCTCCTCTTTCAAACCTCCTCTTTTAAAGAAAGCAAAGATGTCACTTTGAAGGGTAAATCTGATTAAAAGTGGTCTTTCTAATTGTTCCAAATGTATGAGAAAACAGGATCACAAATAAAGAAGATTAAAAAAAAATAATGTTGCCTTTGAACAGTGACTTTGACCAAGGATAATGAACATAGACTTTCTCCTGGAAAAAGTATAGCTTGAGTGCTCCTTATAAATAAAGACTGCAAAATCTTTATCTCACATACTTTGGACATGTTTTCAGGATCAACTAGTCCCTGGAGAAGAATTCTATGTTTGGAAACTAGAGGGTCATTGAACAGAAGGAGGATACTTAAAGAGATGAATTGTCACAGTGGCTACAACCCTGGGCTCATATAACATAATAATTGTGAAGATGTTATCATCCAGGCTATTTCATTCTGTTATACATAGATTGTCCATTAATTACAATTGTCACAATGCTACTGAGTAATAACAATATTTATATTTATTGACTATGCCTATAAAAGTTCTTATAAAATGATCAGTGTATTTCTAATTGTGTCTCTACTTTATTTATTTAAAAGTTGAACTAAAATATTGTTCACTTCCTTAACACACAAATTTATTTATTTATTTTTAAACCTTTTATTGAAAATGTTTGGTGTGTGTGTGTGTGTGTACTGTTAAATTGAATCTGACAGGTACAGGAGGAGATTGCCCTTCCTTCTCTGGCAGAGAATCTGGTGGATTCGAACTGTGTACTTTTGGGATTGCAATGCAGCGTTTTGCCACTAGGCCACCAGAGTTCCCACAAATTTATTTATTATATGTGAAAGGTTTAATAGCTACTATAAGCTCTTGTGGCCAAGTGGTAAGAAGTTGTGGTGCCAGTCCTGAGGCATGCAGCTTCAACACTCTGACTGTGTCACAGGAGAAAGATGGGCATTCTCCTCCTGTGCGGTTTAAAACCTCTGGCAATCTGGTGCGGCATCAGTTAGGAATTGCTTCCAACTGGAAGGCATATAATAACTGCATTGTAAACAACTTCTTTGGCTCTTTTCCTGTGATTTTGTATGTATATTTTTTTTAGCATTTAGATGCTCCAGAAGAATATAGTCCTTTGGTCACATTTCTACGTACTTCTTAAAAACAAACAAACAAACAAAAAATCTGCACAATTCAGTGAAAACTGGGTCTTTCACATTTGGTGAAAAAAAAAATAAAAGACTTTTTTTCCCTAGTTCCAAACTTCCATTTGAGATTCTTCCTTCTTTTTTTTTAATACAATCTTTTCTTTTTATTGAGATTCTAACAAAAGTTTATGGAAAAGTTGGATTTTCATTCATTCACTGTTGCACATTTTCTTCCCTCTCCCCAGTTCACTTTTT
>NW_006399858.1:10807778-10809166 GCF_000299155.1 Elephantulus edwardii
CACTTGGGTAGCTTCCATCTTTTTGCTATTGTGAATAATATATCAATAAACATGGTGTGCATAATCTGCTTTGGTGGCAGTTCTGGTTTCTTTAGGATATATTGCTACTAGTGGAATTTCTGGATCAAATGATATTTCTACTTCTAACTTTTTGAGAAAGCGTCATACCACCTTCCATAGCGGTTGCATCATTATACATTCCCACCAGCAGTGAATAAGGGTTCCAACCAATCTTTACATAACTTTAGCAGAATTTGGTTTTTGCTGTTTTGTTGAAGTTTGCTATGTTACTGATGTAAGAAGATATCTCACAATCAGTGTAATTCATCACATTAACAAAGCAAATACCAAGAATCACATGATCCTATCAATTGATGCAGAAAAGGTCTCTGACAAAATTCAAAACCTTTTCAGTTTTTTAAAATAATATTTTTTAAAATTTTTTTACTGGTTTAATTACAAAGTTTGTATGCATTGTTTTTCATAACACCTTTTCTTGATTAAAACACTCAACAAAATAGGATTAGAGGGTAAATTCCTCAATATAGTAAAAAGATTATGTGCAAAACCTGAAGTCAACATCATTATCAATAAAGAAATTAAAGGCATTCCCTTTGAGAAAAGGAACTAGGCAAAAATGCGCATTTTCACTTCTCTTATTCAGTCTTGTATTGGAAGTCTTAGCAATAGCAATAAGACACAAGGAATTAAGAGTTATCCAAATTGGTGAGGAGGAGGTAAAATTTTTTCTACATGCAGACAATATGATAGTATAGATGATATGATAGAATGTCTTAAAATCTCAGAAAGAAAACTGCTAGACATAGAAAAGTGGCAGGATACATAATCAAAATATAAAAATTAATTGGATTTCTCTAGAGTGGCAAAGAAAATACAGAAGTAGAGACAAGAAAAACAATACCAATCACAACAAGTAACCACAAAACTAAATATGTGGGAGTAAATCTAACTAAAAACAACAAAAAAACTTATTCAAAGAAAATTATAAAACATTTCTGCAAGAAACAAAAAGAGACCTGGAGAAATGGAAGAATATACCGTGCTCATAGATAGAAAGACTCAATATTTTGACAACGACAATTCTACCAAAGGAAATCTACAAGTTCAATGCAATAACAATACAAATACCAATTCCATTCTTCAATGAGATGGAAAAGGTGATTTGCAGTTTCATTTGGAATGGAAGTAGACTCCAAAAAACAAGGTACTCCTGAAAAATAGAAACAAGGTAGGCGGCATCTCACTCCATGATTATCAAACCCAACTACACAGTCATGGTGGTCGAGACAGTGCCGTACTGGCACAGTGACAGATACATAGAACAATGGAATAGAATTGAAAACCCAGCAATCAGCTTATCTATCTAT
>NW_006399858.1:10810475-10812426 GCF_000299155.1 Elephantulus edwardii
GGAAAATGTTTTGATGAACACAGGGATTTAATCTTTAGAAGGTCCCATTCATCAATTTTATCCTGTTCAGAATGTACATTTTTGGCTGTATTTGGCAGTCTCTTTATGCTGTAGACTAGGGGTTCTAAGCTTGATCCCGGTTTGTCTCTTATGAACTTTATGGTTTTGGGCTTTACTCCCAGGCCTCTGATTCATCTTGAGTTGATTTTTGTGTATGGTGTGAGATGTGGATCCTGTTTCAGCTTTCTGCAGGTAGCAGTCCAGTTTTGCCAGCACCATTCATTAAAGAGATTGTAACTTCCCCATTTGATAGGTTTTATTTCCTTGTTGAATATCGTTAACCACAGATAGCTGGGTCAATTGGTGAGGTCTCAATTCTGTTCCATTGGTCTATGTGCCTGTCATTGTACCAGTACCATGCTGTTTTGGTTACTACAGCTGTGTGGTAGGTTTTGAGGTCAGGGAATATCTCCCACTTATTTTTTATTTCTCAGAAATGTTCTACTTATTCAGGGTCTATTGCCTCTCCAAGTAAATCTGACAGTTTCCCTTTAGATCTCCTTGAAAAATGAATTTGGTATCTGTATTGGGATTGCATTGAACATGTAGATTGCTTTGGTAGGATTTTCATTTTCACAATATGAGTCTTTCTATCCACGAACAGGGCATATTTTCCCATTTTTTAAGGTCTTTTATAGTTTCTTGCAGAAATGTTCTGTAGTTTTCTTTGAACAGTCTTTTGTATCTCTAGTTAGGTTCACTCACTCCCAAGTATCTCAATTTGTGGCTGGCTATTGTAAATGGTATTGCTTTCTTGGTTTCCTTCTCTAAGTTCCCTGTTACTGTAGGGGAATCCCTCTGATTTTTGGATAATTATCTTATATCCTGCCACTCTACTAAATTGTCATACTAGCTCTAACAGTTCTTTTGTTGATTTTTGGAGTTTTTTTATGTACACTATCATATCATTCATATGTAGTAATATTTTAACCTTCCATACCTGTTTTGAATTCCACTGTCTTCAATTCTGTTAACCATTATTTTATATATTTTGCAAGTATATCATTTGGTGCATAAACGTTGACCAAGGTTATATCTTCTTGATCTCTTTTACCTTTATTCAGTATATAATGCTTTTCCTTATCTTGTATGGTGGTTTTCATTCTGAAATCTATTTTATCAGAGATTAATATCGCCACTCCTGCTCTTTTGAGGTTGCCATTTGCTTGGTATTTCCCCCCAGCTTTTGTTTTTGAGTCTGTCTTTTTCTTCTTTTGTTAGATGTGTCTCTATAGGCAACATATTGATGGGTTTTGGTGTTTGGTTGTTTTTTGTTTTGTTTTATGTTGGTTTTTTTTTAATCCATTCTGCTACTCTTTTTCTCTTAATTGGTGCATTTAGTCCATTCACAATTAAGTGTGGTTATTGTCAAACCAGGTTTTACTTTTGCCATTTTGTTGTGTTTCTTTTTCTGTTGTTTCTGGTTATGATGGTCCATACACTTTCCTTTGGCATATTTGTGTGAAGGACTTCACTTGAAATTAATTTCTTGTAGTTTTGGTCTTGTTTTCACAAATTCCTTAAGTTCCTTATTTTCTTCAAATGAGCTAATTTCTCTTTCATATTTGATAGAGATCTTTGATGGGTACAGGATCCTTGGCTGGCAATTGTTTTCTTTCAATTTTTTATATATGCCATCCCATTGTCTTCTAGCTCACATGGTTTCTGCTTAGAAATCAAAACTTAATCTAATTGTTTCCCGTTTGTAGGTAACTCTGCTTTTTTCATTCTGCTTTTAGAGTTCTATCCTTATCTTTTAATTTGGAGAATTTGACTATGATATGTCTTGATGTTTTTCTTTTTTAGTCTATTCTATTTGGTGTTCACTGTGTTTCTTGAAGCTGGATTTCCCCATTCTTCAAAATACCTGGGAAGTTTTCCTGTAGTACTT
>NW_006399858.1:10812526-10822154 GCF_000299155.1 Elephantulus edwardii
AGAGTGGATCAAGGTCTTAGGAGTAAAACAAAGGACTATAAACTTCATCAGAAAAAAGCTTGGAAGAACTCTAGAAGCCCTAATACACAACATGAACAATCTTCCAAGCATCTTCAAAAAAACTACAACCCAGAGAGAATAAAATGTATGAATGAAACCTTCTAAGAATTAAATTCTTATGCGTATCAAAATACTTTTCCAACAGAGTAAAAAGAAAAGTCACGGACTGGGGAAAAACATTTGGTAATGACATATCTAGTAAAGGATTTATATCTAAAATTTATAGAATACTCTAGCACTTTAACAAGAAAAAGTTAAACAGCCCAATCACAAAATGTGCACAGGATATGAACAGACACGTCACTCAAAAAGGCAGTCAGATGGCAAACAAAACACATGAAAAAATGTTAAAATCCCTCACCGTTTGAGATTTTCAGTCTTCTCACTTTGTACGTTGTTTAACAAATGCTACCCCATTTATCTTTAAGCATCAATTTTTCTTCTATCATTTTCTCATCTATGTAAGTACAAAACCCTATTGAATTAAGAGAAAAAATATCCATCTTTTGTACTTTTAAAACTCAACACCATTTCTGTAAAAATATGGCTGGAAGATCTGGTGGCCTAATGGTAAGGAACTGTGCTTCCAACCTGCAGGCATGTGTTTCAAACCCACTAGTTGCTCTGCAGGAGAAATATTCAGAATTCCTTCTCATGCAGTCTATTGTGTTTGAAAACCAACTGGAGGGCTGACTATGAGTCAGATCTGACCTTCAGTTCATGGCAATGATAACAACAAAGGCAAGTTATCAATGATTCATCTGACATTTAGGAATTGTAGCCAATAAATATTTTATATATTCACAAAAACTTGTGCCAGTTATTAAAATGAAAATAATCAGGGTGACAAAAGCATACTGAAATCTTACAGTTTTTACACTCCCCCCCCTTTTCTTTGGTTAAAATTTTAGCTTAATCAGGATGGCATTCTCTTCCATGAAGCATTTTAGCTCCTGCAGTGAACAGTATTAGTTGATGCAGTACATTTACTTAATGAGACAATGATACAGTTAATTATCTGTAAGAAAACTCAGAACCAATATAGCAGAACTTTGCATTTATAAGGAAAGCCACTACATACATATTTATATTAGTTCCTGTGGTGTGACTAACATAGAGAATTTGCTGTATTTTGAAGAAGAATTTGGAGGGTTCATTGAAATCATATTTATTTTCTGAACAGTTGTGGAAACCCCAAGAATTTGTGTCAGTTGGAAATAGTACAAAAAGGAAGCAGAGGAGACAGGGAAATTTCTGCCTTAGAGAGGATGACAGTTTTGGAGTGAGGCTCAGCAAAATGCAAGCAGTCAATATAATAAAATTGAGCACACAGGTAACAACAAAGATAATTTAAAGATAATAAATGAAACTAGGCACCCCATTGTTTATAAAGAAGATAATATGTGTACTTAGAAGAGTAGCACAAATCTAAACCATTATCACTATATTCTGAGGGTGAAAAATAGTATAAGTTAATTTTTTTGTATATCATATAAGCAAAATGGGAAACTGAAAAATATGTTGTGCTTTAAAATTATTACCCTTATCCTGAATGCAGTAGTTGGTGTGACAGCATTTACAGATTGATGTAAGTCTAAAGGATCTTAGAAATTACCTGGGAGATGCCAAAGTCTCTAGGGAACAGTGACTAATCTTCATTTCTTTTTTTTTCCAATCCAAAATCTGCAGAAATATGGCTTCTCAGTTACAAGGGTCAAAGTAGTGGGGCAGAAGTCTTGGTACAGCACTTACACTGTCTATAGAAATTCACAGGTCAAAATGGAAATGAAATCAAGCTACTGATGTCTGATTTTGAACATTGTGCTTGACAGTTTTTCCAGCTCATCCTTCGGCTGACACTCTCAATTTAAGAATTGATGGAGATGAGGCTGTCTCAGCAAATCACTCTTAACTTTAGAAATGAGAAAGAAAAGGTTAATTATGAAAATAAATTCTGTCATGAAATCATAAGTGATTTGAGGAGAAAAGACTCATTGCTATAGTCTACTCGCTTTCTTTGTTGTCAAGTTGGAGCTGACTCAGAGAGCTTTGGAAGGTGCCAGAGAGCTTTGGTGGCTAAGGGGTAGGGGACTGAGCTGCCAACTAAGGAAACCAAGGGTTTCATCAGTCAACTCAAAAGAATCCCCTAGGTGCTCCGTAGGAGAAAGATGGACAATCACCTGTGTGATTTACAGTCTCTGAGAAAGTGCTAGAAGGTCAAGTTGGTTTCAACCAACAGCAACAATATATTACAGGGGAGATGAGTGCCCATCTTTCTCTGTGGAGCTGTTGGTGTTTTTGAACTGCCAGAGAAACACCATCTTTTGTTAGCAGTACAACTTCCCTAATTGACAAAGCCACCAGAAACCGCTCTTCAGTATAGAGTCAATTCTAATTTCAGAGGATTTTCTTGGCTATGATCCTCACAAATTTCCCAACCTTTTCTCCACAGTGTTCAGAGCTGTTGAATGAATTCAAATGGCCCAGACTTTGGATTACTAGCCCATATACAAACTGTTTATGCTACTCCAGGAAATGGTGATAACTAAGGCATAATAGATTTGCTTTTTGTCTTTTATCTGGGGATACGGATGCTTGCAAAGTGTCTCCTCTCTTGATGTGTTGCATATTACAAACAATCTCGGCATCATCTTTGCTCTTGATGTGTTGCATATTACAGACAATCTCTGCATCTTGGAGCTTTTATTCCTGCAAACATTACTAACTTGTAGGTGGCTGATAATTTTGTTTATAATTTTAGTCACTTCAGCAAATATAAATAGGTGATTCAGTCTCCTCACAAAGCACACTTGGGAATCGTGTGGAACACAATCTTCTTTTTATGTCATCTCTTACATCAGAATCCTTTGTGGAGGAAGGTTAGACAGAGAAGGAGGTTAACACACGTCCAAGCCCATCCTGTGTGATTAGTTGCTCAACAGAGAAATGTACGTGGATTAGTGTCAGGTGTTTGATTGTGTCCATGGAAATCTTTAAGACAGTTTTTTCTAGGTTTTGTTTAGGTTACAGCAGGTGACAAGGAGTCACAGATTTTGTCTGTTAGAGTTGTTGTTGTTCCATATATAGTAGATTATAACACAGCCAATCATTCTAGAAATTGAATAATGAAGAGTGATGCTCATCAGGAAGAGACCATTATGATTCATATATGACTCAAGTAATTGTGAGTGCTGGTCACTCTATTTTCTCACTTCAGAAATAGAAAATGAATTCACAAATTCAGAGACCTGGTAGCTCCTGCTGGTATCTGATCACAGACGTCTGTACTTATATGACATTAATCATTATCACCACTATCATTGCCATCACTAACATTTAATAATCAAAAATTGCTGTTAGTTCTGCAAAGCAGTTACACATTGATGATATTCTTTGATTCCCATAGATGAGCAAGTGGTGCTACTATATTCATTTTATAGACGAGGCACAGAATCGAGGCACAGAATCATTAAATAATTTGCTTAAAGTCACATAGCTAATTAGTATCAGATTGGAGCCTCTTCACCATCAGACTTGGGCTCTTAATAGGAAAAATTGTTAAATAAGAAATCAACATCTTAATTTGTACTCTGTGCAAAAACAGTGATAGATATTTATTATACCTGATGATTACACATAAAGTATGCTAGCACTAGATGTTATAAATGCTTAAGAATAAGTTTCTTCTGCCTGGTTAAATCTTTGATAATGACTTTTTGAACCATATAGTCATTTGTTTTCATGTGTGGATGGGAGAAATAATGCAGTGACATGAGCTTTTGGAATAGCAAAATAATGAACTCAGGTTAAAGAGATACTAACCATTTAAATTAAATAACAGCTTATTTCAGTGGTTTTTTTTTTTTTTAAATCAGCTCGGAGTTAATGACCTAAATCCTTACCAGTATGAATATTTTCTCTTCGAGATGAGAAACATAGTAGGGGAAAAAGTTCAGTTTTACTTATATTAGTCAGTGAGATTCTTAATTAGTTGTCAATAAATGTACTTTAATCACTAAGAGCATGTCCACTTTCTAAATAATTTAAATTGAATTTTAAATACTCCAGTGTGCTGCCTCTATCAGCTGTGTGACTCAGGAAATGCATTTAATTTCAGTGGGTTTCAATTTCCCCATATAAATAAAGTGTTGACTCAGATGATCTAAAAATTAAAATTTTGAAATAAAGAACAAAATCTCTACAAATTTTTAGTAAAGCTTGACTCCATTTTCCTTACTTTTTGCAGATGAGGAGAGGAGAATATGGAAACAACTGTCATAAAATCATTTCTTCAATAATCTACCTTTCCCTACTGTCCTATTTTTTAATTGAGATTTTATTGTAAGTTTATAAAGAACTTGGATTTCCATTCATACATTGTTGCACATTTTTCTCCCTGTCCTCCTCTTCCCTAGTTCACTTTTTTTCTTTGGCAAAAAATGTTCTTTCATTGTTATACAGTTTTCTCCTCCCCCCATAAGCCCCCCGGACCACTTTACTATGCAGCTCTTATTCTGGACCCTTGTCATATCAATAATACCTAATCATATATTCCTTTTATACAGTTCTCTCCATAATCTATTTCAATACCATGTACATTATTTTTTTTTGTTTGTTAAGTTAACAACTTCAAGAATATTCTATTTGTCTCTAGTAACCCCAGGCTTATTTGCTGTCATCACTGGCCTCTTATGTGCAACCAGATATTGTACTGCTTTTCTTCTGTTGGTTCTAGATCAGGTAAAAGGAGACATTACCAAGAGTTATTTAGAAAGACACTGGACAACTTTAATATATGTTTATTTTTCTCCTTTTGATGCATTTTAGGAAAGAGAAAGAAAAGATGGAGGGGGGAAAGAAGAGAGCTTTTCCCAAATATCTAATGCCTAATAAGAGCGTTCCATTTTCTCTCACATCACATTAATTGCTTTTAATTTTTTTTAGCTATCTTGGCATTCGTGTCATATGGAAAACTGAAGGAGCAGAGGGATGCATTTATTTCCAGAAGAGGTCAGAGAGCATAATTAGGGACAGAGAATAGTAAGTAATCAAGCATGCAGTACACACTTTCATTAAGACCCATGTGTTACCAAACCACAATATTTTAATTTTGTAGTTCCTGCTGGTTAGCCTGAAGAGGTCTTGTGAAGGTTTATTTCAGTTACATTTTGCAAAGGATTAAAGTGTGGCGTTTTAAATCTTACTAGATACATGATGTTTTATTCTAAGGTTTGTCTTCATTTACATGTAAGAGCTAAAATTTCCTCTTGATAGTTAAAGAATAAAGAAGACTGATTGCTTACAAAGTCAAATAACCAGAGTTGAAAGTGTACCATGATCCAATCACTCCTTAAATCTTGAAATTCTTATCCAATTTAATGATGGCATCTACTGGGAGTAGGACTTTACTATGGTGCATCTTTGCAACCACCTCAAATCATGGACACAAGCCAGCGGGGAAATTGAAATGAGTGTAATCCTCTAGGAAAAATACACTTAGAATTTTTCTTTTAATGGGAACTTTATTTGCTGACAGTGAATAGTCTACCCAGACAACACCAACAACATCTGTTGCAGTTGGTTAAAACTGATCTCTTAATCGTAAGCCACTTACAGCAAAATGACTGCAGGCTGTTGGAACAACGTGAACTTGCCTGAGAAACCCCTTTCAACAATATCATGAGACTGAAAGCCAAAATAATGTTTTTTACCTTTTTTTTAAAAAAAAAGTTATTTGCTAAGACAAGGTAAAAGAAACACATAGAACAGGGGAAAACAACACATCAATCAAGTAAGATGAAGGCAATCTGATTTATTTGGCAACTGCTGTGGAAGAATAATGCTTTAGCATGCCTTTATTTCAGCTTAAATTTATCAATTTAAGGGACTATCTTCTCTCTTTACAAAGTCCATCCTTTCTATGACTGTACAAGGTATTTGTTTTAATTATAGCATAGTAGATACCAAATTCCTGGCCAAACTGTCTGTGGTGAAAGGAAGTATATGGGGATGGGAAAGAATAATCCTGCCTTTATATTTCAGCTTCAGAGAACATGATTTATAGGACATATAGTTTGAAGCTTTATGGCTCTTTGACCTGCTGTAATTCACGTCCATCCAGTTTCTTTTCTGTTTGTTGTCGTTTAAAGATAGAGTCAGAAAGTGAAAATATCTTTCTCTTCATACTGATGCCCAACTTAATATCTCCATATATCTCTTCACCCAGTATTTCAGATTAGTTTGCTATTTAAATTCAGCTACCAATCCTTGGAAAATATTATCATTCTGGGAAATGTGGAGACTCAGTGAAAACGAGGAAGACCCCCAGAGAGAAGGAAAGATGCAGAGACCATATGAATGAATTTGAGAATGGCGGAGATGGCGAGGATGGCACAGGATAGGGCAAAGCCTTGACCTGTTTTCCATAAAGGTCACTATTAGTAGTAGCTGACTATCAGGTACCAAAAATCAATTAAATAGAAATTTCAAATTAGCTGTAATAGAACATTATCTGATTGCCTTTGGACATGTCATCAGAAGGGATAAATTCTATTTAGTAAAGCAGATGACTAATAAGGGAAAAACAGACCTTTGATGAGATATCTTGGCATAATAATTGACTAAAACATTGTAAGGTTGACTCAAACCCATATAATGTTCTATACTATTGGGCATAAGGTTGCTAATGATGTTAATTTGACAGTCGCGAACAACATTTTAGAGAAGAATATAAGCTTTAAAAGGGAGGCCTAGTGGTGAGAAATGAGCTGCAATCCCAAAGGCCAAGGGTTCAAACTCACAAGCTACTTCATGGGAGAAAGATGGGCAATCTCCTTATGTGTGATTAACTGCCTCTAAAAATCCACTGGAGAGTCAGCTACATGGACACAACAGAAATAACAACAACAAAGGTTATATAGGGAGCATGGTGCGTTTTGTACTAGACTGTTAATGGACTGGTTGGTACTTTGACTCTGATAGCTGATCTGTGGGAGAAAGAGCAGTCTTCTCTCATGAAAACATACAGCCTTTAAACCCAATAGAGGATTACTTTGAGTTAGAATTGACAGTAGTTGGATTGGGTTTATTTCTGGATACAACTAGTCCAACCTATCATTTATTGTCTTCTTGTGTTATTTGGTACCATGGGGTTGGTCTGACTTGAAATTATCCAACATACAACAGAAAAAAGCACTGCCTGGGTCTGAGTCAACCTCACAGGTTTTGCTATGATTAAGCTCATTGTTGTAGTCACTCTATTAGTCTAAGACTGTTTCTCTTTTTCATTGATCCTCTTCTTTTTAATAAAATTTTATTCTGATTTATTTACAAAGTTTGAATACATTGTTTTTCACAAAAGACCCCTCTCCTTTCCTTCACCATACCCACCCATCGAATTGTGTCTCTGATTAAAACCCTACCCCTCCAACCTCACCCCTCTATTTCCACCCTCATTCCTGCCTTGGATCCTCATATTCATTCTACAATAATGCTTTTATAAAGTATTTGCCCTTGTAGTACTGAGTTACTTCACTCAGTATTATGTTCTCCAGTCCATCCCAAGTGAGGTTGTAATTTACAAGATGAGTGCTCCTACATGTTGCATGGTATTCCATTGTATAAGTGCACCACAATTTCTCAGTTCATTTGTTTGGGATTGGACATCTGGGCTATTTCTATGTTCTTGCGATAGTGAATAATGCTGCAATGAACATTGGTGTACAAGTTTCCTTTTGAGACTCAATTATTATTATCTAGGGATATATTCCAAACAATACCTAATCATATATTCCTTTTATACAGTTCTCTCCATAATCTATTTCAATACCATGTACATTATTTTTTTTTCGTTTTTTAAGTTAACAACTTCAAGAATATTCTATTTGTCTCTAGTAACCCCAGGCATATTTGCTGTCATCACTGGCCTCTTATGTGCAACCAGATATTGTACTGCTAGGTTATAGGAAATTTCTATGTTTATCTTTTAGAAGAAGTGGCAAACTGCCTTCCAGAGCGGTTGTCCCATTGTACAATCCCACCAATAATGTAAAACAGTTCTTATTTCATAGCATTCTCTCCAACATTTATTACTTGCTGCCCTGTAAAACCTTGCCATTGCTAGTAGAGTGAGATGATATCTCATTATGGTTTGGATTTGCATCTCTCTTATTGCCAGTGATTTGGAGCATTTCTTCATATGTCTGTTATGCATTTGAGTATCTTCCTCTGTGAAAATTCTTTCCATGAATTTTATCCATTTTGTAACTGGGTTATCATTTTTTTTGTGGAGGCCCAAGAGTATTCTATGAATTTTTGTTATGAAACTCTTGTCTGAGATGGTATTGCCAAATGTTTGTTCCCAGTCAGTAGGTTTTCTTTTTACCCTGCTCGGAAAATGTTTTGATGAACACAGGGATTTAATCTTTAGAAGGTCCCATTCATCAATTTTATCCTGTTCAGAATGTACATTTTTGGCTGTATTTGGCAGTCTCTTTATGCTGTAGACTAGGGGTTCTAAGCTTGATCCGGGTTTGTCTCTTATGGGCTTTACTCCCAGGCCTCTGATTCATCTTGAGTTGATTTTTGTGTATGGTGTGAGATGTGGATCCTGTTTCAGCTTTCTGCAGGTAGCAGTCCAGTTTTGCCAGCACCATTCATTAAAGAGATTGTAACTTCCCCATTTGATAGGTTTTATTTCCTTGTTGAATATCGTTAACCACAGATAGCTGGGTCAATTGGTGAGGTCTCAATTCTGTTCCATTGGTCTATGTGCCTGTCATTGTACCAGTACCATGCTGTTTTGGTTACTACAGCTGTGTGGTAGGTTTTGAGGTCAGGGAATATCTCCCACTTATTTTTTATTTCTCAGAAATGTTCTACTTATTCAGGGTCTATTGCCTCTCCAAGTAAATCTGACAGTTTCCCTTTAGATCTCCTTGAAAAATGAATTTGGTATCTGTATTGGGATTGCATTGAACATGTAGATTGCTTTGGTAGGATTTTCATTTTCACAATATGAGTCTTTCTATCCACGAACAGGGCATATTTTCCCATTTTTTAAGGTCTTTTATAGTTTCTTGCAGAAATGTTCTGTAGTTTTCTTTGAACAGTCTTTTGTATCTCTAGTTAGGTTCACTCACTCCCAAGTATCTCAATTTGTGGCTGGCTATTGTAAATGGTATTGCTTTCTTGGTTTCCTTCTCTAAGTTCCCTGTTACTGTAGGGGAATCCCTCTGATTTTTGGATAATTATCTTATATCCTGCCACTCTACTAAATTGTCATACTAGCTCTAACAGTTCTTTTGTTGATTTTTGGAGTTTTTTTATGTACACTATCATATCATTCATATGTAGTAATATTTTAACCTTCCATACCTGTTTTGAATTCCACTGTCTTCAATTCTGTTAACCATTATTTTATATATTTTGCAAGTATATCATTTGGTGCATAAACGTTGACCAAGGTTATATCTTCTTGATCTCTTTTACCTTTATTCAGTATATAATGCTTTTCCTTATCTTGTATGGTGGTTTTCATTCTGAAATCTATTTTATCAGAGATTAATAT
>NW_006399858.1:10823024-10847696 GCF_000299155.1 Elephantulus edwardii
TTACCATTTCAGTCTTAATATTCTGGATTGCATTTTCATACTTTTCTGTTATTTCTAGTACTGTGTTGGCTGTATTCTCTTTGTCTTGTGATGATTTTTTAAGCTATTATATCTCTTTATCTATTCTATCAATTCTTTGTTCCATCTTTTGCATTTTCTTTCATACCTCTTCAAGTTGCTCCTCCTCAATATATTTCTTCTGCATTGTTGTTTGTATTTGCTTTCTTTATTGCTTCTTCCATCATTTACATCTTCATCTGTAGCTGTTCAAACAACTGCACATCAATATATTTCTTCTGGTTCTATCTGGTGTATTCATTGGTCTGCTTTTTTAGGAGGTGGGGGTATTTTAATTTGTTTTCCCATTATAACTAATACAGATTGCTACTTTCTTGACATTATGTGAGTATTTTCTCTGTACCTGTTAAGTTGTTGTAACTATACAGTGACCAAGAATATGGTAGTGTTTTGAGAAGGATCTTTACATTTGTGTTTTCTTCTTGGTCCAAGGCCCACAGAGCTGAGGATTGAACAACAGTGATCCCCACAAAGTACGTGGAATGGAAAACCAGGAAGCCTTGGCTTTCCTTTCGAGAACTGGCTCTGTAGCCTCACTCGCACTCCAGCTGTCCCACTCCCTTTTGCTTGAGCTTAAGGAGTCCTGCATGGTCCAACCAAACAACAATGGTCCCTACAAAGTACTTGAATTGGAAAATCAGCCCACTTCACTCAAGTTCCAGCTCATCACTCTCTGGCACATAGCCTTCCAGTGCATCACTCCTATCCTCTTTACCAAGCATAATGTTCTTCTCTAGTCCCCTGTCTGAAGTATGTTAGAGTAAAACTTCACAGCAGTACTTCTACAGAGGGTTCTGGCTGTATTATCTCAAGACTGATTTTTCTCATTCTTGTGACAATTCATGGTATAGTCATTGTTATTCATCAACATCATAATTCAAAAGCATCAATTATTCTTCAGTCTTCTTTACTTATTATCTATTTTTTGTGTATAAGCATGTTTGTGAATGAATATGTTTGTGTATTTTTGTTAAAATGATACTTGGTTCAGGTTTACCATTGTTTAGCATTGTTATTATTGTTAAAATTTTTGCCTTTGAACACTTTGAAAAGGTCTTTTGTGGCAAATTAGTCCAATGCAAAATATTATTTATTTTCTTGTCTGCTGTGCCATGGAATGGATTATTGGTAGTAGAATCAAGTAAACTTAAATAATAGACAACTTCAATATTTTTCCCCGTCACTCTTTTGAAGGGGACTTTTTTAAAAACAAAACAATATTTCTGGCAGAAAGGAATTTCTGCTTGAATGTTTCTAGGCATCCAGTATAACTTTATAATAGCAACAGTTGATTTTATTGTTTATTTTATATTTCAGTGATTGATAAATATAACATAAAACTTCTTCCTGTAATTGTAGTGTAGTCAATTTCTATTTTTTGCCTTTTCTTCTTATTATGTTTGTAACAATGTTACATAGCATACATCAATTTAAAATCTTGAAATAGTCTTTGGAATTGTCTTTTGTTTTTTCTTTATTAAATTCCCTTAATTTTTCTGTAGAATTTTTTTTTTTCATGAAAGCCTGCTTTGATTAATATCAGTGTATCTGTGTTTCCTTTAGAAAGAAAGTTTGTTTTGCAAAGTATTTGCATGGAATATTTTTTACCTCATTCTTTTACTTTGAACTTTTGTGTGTTTATGCATTTATTCCTTATACATAGCATGTAATTGAATTTGATTTTTAGCTTGGTCTTCCAATCTAAGACTTCTAATTCAAGAGTTTAATTTACATGCTTCATTATAAATATTCAATTATTGGTAGGTTAAGGACTTCTCAAAATGCCTTACTATTTGTTTGCTTTCTATTTTGCTCAATTTTATGTTCACCTTATCTTTGAGTGGCATTTTTTGAGAATTGAACTCTACTTTTATAATTATTTTCTTGCCAACCTAAAATATATGATTAACGTATGTTCAGTTTCCAAGAGGTCAAGCACTTATTTTATAGCTTTTTTCCTTTGAAAGGAATTTAACTTTTTTTTTAATTTTAGAAAATGATTTCTTTTTTAATTTGGTTTCTAAAATGGATTTATTTTCATAGATTCTGTTTGAGTTTTGGTTCTTAAATCTGATGTTTTTGTTTCGTGGTAGTTTGACTGAAATAGCTTTCCTAGTTAATTGACGTTGACTCTCACTACATGGCTGGGTGAGAGTATGGTAATGATACGCATGAAGTAAGTAGTAGCACCTTTTAAGCAGGGGCAGATAACTAACGTGTTAATTCTAATGAGGGGATTGGTCAATCTCACCATGCCATCAGGTTTAAACTGAGTAGGTTTAGAGAGAAAAGAGAAGAATCTCACTACCAGTAAGAATCACAAAAGGAATGCTTCTAAAGATGTATCCACAATGGAGAACCAGAGACCAACATGAAATAGACTGTGGCCCCATAAAGAATCATTCATTAATCTTTGCCCAAACTTGCTGGAGAACTGAGGACAAGGGATGACATTAAATTTTATCAGAACTAAAAGAGATTTATAAATGTGGCCTAGAGTTACAAGGTGGGAAGTTGAAGAGGCTGCAAGGACACCTAATAAACTGTCCTGGCTGAAGAATTGTATCTTGTTTCCAAAATTTTAGCTTGCCAACTTTCCGAACAAACCACATAATTTTGAGTATGATCTGTGAGTTCTGTGTGGCCATTACAAAAGATCATTAGACTCAGTAGCAAAGCATCAAGAGCCCTAGTGGAATAATTGGTGTTAAAATTGATAGAAATAGGTGATAAGATCATGGAAACACTACTCCCATGCCACTTTACACAGAAGTTTTCATTGTATAATAAGTTCTAGATTATTCTTGGTAATAAGAGTAAACTGTAGTGGTACAGTAAATGACACCAAAAAAAGTCAGAAGGTTCCATCAATCAGTAAATTAGCCAGGAAAGGATTAAACAATCAGTTTGCATAAAGATTTTCAGCCTTGGACACCCAAAGGGACAGTTGTATCCTGTGACCTAGTGGTAAAAAATTTCATTGTCAATCCAAAGGCCTGTGGTTCAAATATGTCAGCTGCTCCATGGAAGAGAGATGGGTAATTTCTTCTTCTACCTCTGAAAACCCTTTGGAGGATAAGCTATGAGTTTGTCCCTACTCAACAGTATATAACACCACAACAACAAAATAGGGTCACTGCCGTTGTTGTGTGCCATCTAGTTGGTAATGACTCATAGTGACCCTATGCACAAGAGCAGTAAACCCTGCTCAATCCACTATATCCAATATCACTGTCTCTGACAAACCTACTCCCATTACCCCAGTTACTGTGTCAAACTAATTCCTCCGGGGTCTTCCTCTCCTACACTGGTTCCACCCTTCCAAGTATGATGTCCTTCTCCAAGGACTGGTCCCTCCTGGAAAAATGCCCAAAGTATGTGAGATGGAGCTTCAGAATCCTTGCCTCCAAAGAGTAATATGGTTTCATTCTCTCCAGGAAAACTTCTTTATTTTCTTGGCAGTCTGTTGTATGTTTAGTACTTTTTACCAGCACCACAATTCAAAGGCATCAATTCTTCTATTATCCATGATCATTGTACAGATCTCTGATGCATAGCAAGTAATTACAAAGACCCAAGGCCTGAATCAGGTGCACCTTAGTTTTTAGATGGATATTGTTTCATTTTCACACTCTGGAAAGGTCCTTGACACAGATTTTCTTAATGCATTAGTTTTTTAATTCCCTGACTGCTAGAACCAACAATGTTGACTGTGGAAACAAGCAAGCTGAAATTGTTAAAAATCTCAGTCTCTTCTCCATTTACCATGCAGTTGCCAGTTGGCCTACTGGTGAGAATCTTCATGGACTTGATGTTGAGCTTCAGTCTATATTGAAGCCCTTGACCCTCTGCAGCAAATTCTTCAGGCTCTCCTCAGTTTCAGCAAGCAAGGTGTGTCATCTGCCTAACACAAGTTGTTGATGAGTCTTCCTCCAGACCTGATTCCACATTCCTCCTCATAAAGTTCAGCCTCCCAAATTATCATACATATTGAAAAGATATGGATGTAGGACCTATCCCTGACACACACCTTTTTTGATTTTGTACCATTCAGTGTTTTCTTGCTCTGTTCTGACGACTGCATCCTGGTCCAAATATAGGTTTCACATAAGCACAATCAGTTGTTCTGGGATTCCCATTCTTCTTAAGGTTATCCACAATTTGTTGTGATGCACAGAGTCAAAAGTAATTGTATAGTCAATAAAATACAGATAGACATTTCTCCAGTACTCTGCTTTTAGTCAAGATCTGATATTGGCAATGATGCCCCCAGTGCTAAGGCCTCTTCTAAACCCAGCTTGTATTTCTGGAAATTCTCTGTTGATATACTGTCGCGGTTATTTTTTTTTATTATAAGTCCATATGATTTTGCTTGTGTCTGTTATTACTGATATTATTCTATAGTTTCCACATTCTGTAGGATCATCTTTTTTTTTTTTTGAATGGGAATAAATATGGCTGTCTTATAGTCAATTAGCCAGGTTGTTGTCCTCCAGATTTCTTGGGACAGCCTGGTAAGTACGTCCATTGCTGCATCTGTTTGTTGAAATATGTCAGTTGATATGCCATTATTTCCTGAGTCCTTGTGTTTTTGCCAATTCCTTTAAAGCAGCTTGAATATCCTCTTTTGTCATTGCCTCTTGAAAACAATTTGTTTCATGACATTTTTCTGTGTCAGCTAATTCCATCTTCTTTTGATTCTTCTTGGGCCATTCAGTATTCTGCCCAAAGCATCCTTAAGTATTGAAATTTGGGGCTTGAATTTGTTTTTCAGTTTCTTCACCTTAAGAAATGCTTAGTGAGTTCAGTCCTTTTGACTATAAACTCCAGCTCTGCACATTTCATTGTAATACTTTGCTTTGTCCTCCCAAGCTGCTGTTTGAAATCTTTTGTTCAGCTCCTTAACTTACTGATTTCCCCTCCTACCCCCTCTTTTCTTTGGCTTCTTGGTACTCTAGTGCAATATTCAGAGTCTTTTCTGACATCCATCTTGGTCTTTTCTTCTACTTTTGTCTTTGTAAAGAACTTTCATATCCGTGAATAATATTCTTGATATCCTCCCATAGATCATCTGGCTTTTCCTTATTAGTGTTCAAGGACTCAATCCTATTCCTGAAATGGATTTTTAATTAAAGTAGAATAGATTCAAGGTAAAATTTTGGATCTTGTGGATTTGATTTTTCCTCTTTATCTTTCATTTCAACTTGCATATGAATAGCTAATGATCCAGAATCAGTACATGGCCTACTTTTTACAGCTGATATTGAGCTTCTCCCATGATTCTTTCCACAGATGTAGTTTATCTGGTTCCTGTGCAGACCATCTGGCGAGGTCCATGTGTATAGTGAAGGTTTATGTTTTCATAAAGGATATTTGCAGTGAATGTATCATTGACTGTAGAAAATTCTATCATTTTCTCTCCTGCTTCATTTCAGTCACAAAACCCTGTTTCCAACTACTGATCCTTCTTATCTATTCCTAACTTTTTAAATTTCAGTCATCCATTATTATTAGTTCATCTTCATTGTATGTGATTAATTTCTGACTGCAAAAGTTGGTAGACATCTTCTATTTCCTCCTCTTTGGCTCTACTTGGTGCATATTTTTGAATGATGATGGTATAAACAGGTGTTCTTTGTATGTGTATTGATGGTATCCTTTCACTCACAATATTATATCTAGATGGATCTGGAAATAGTCTTATTAATTTTGAATGTGACTCCATTTTTCTTCACATTTTCATCTCAGGCATAGTAGATCATATGACTGTCTGATTAAAAATATCCCATGTCTGTTTGAAGACAAAGATGCATCTGATTCAGGCTATCGTCTAGCCAATTACTAGCTATGCATCCAAGAGCTGCACAATCAATAAGGATTACAGAAACAGAATTAATGTTTTTGAGCTGTGGTTTTGGAAAAGATCACTGAACATGGACAGCCGAGAGAACAGAGAGATATGTCTTGGAGAAGATGCAGCTGGAGTGCTTTTTGGAGGCAAGAAGGATGAGGCTTGGCCTCACATACTTTGGACATGTTGCTAGGAGGACATGATGCTGGGAAAGGTGGAGCCTCAGTGAAGATGAGGAAGACCCTCAACCATGTGGGTTCACATGGTGACTGCTGCAATGGGCTCTAGTGTGTCAGGAAGTGTGAGGATGGTGCAGGATAGAACAGGGTTCAGATCTTTTGTTCATAGGGTAGCTATGAATCTTGCTTGATTCAATGGCACCTAATAGCAACAACACTGGCTGTGAAATTTATTTAACTATGTGGATAACAAATCATGAACAACATTATGAAGACTTTTAAGATAAGAACAGTTTCTTATATTTATGCAGGACCTTTACATAGGGCAAGAGATAGTGATTTAAATTTAAAAAATTAGATATGCCAGAGTTTTAAAAAATGTGAACCAATATTATTCAATATGCATGCAGATAAAAGAAAACCAAAACTTACTATTTAAAAAACCAAAACAAAAAAAAAACCCCTGAGTATATGGAGAAGAATATGACATCAGGATTAGAAATATCATTAACAACCTGCTGCATGCACATTCACTGAAAACAAAATTTCAAGGGCTTGCTAATGAAAGACTACAATTGTCAGTATGAATTATACATCATAAAGGGGGAAAAATCTTCACATCTGAGCCAATATGATAAACAGAGAAAAAAACATTTGAAGTTACTGAACATTTCCTTTTACTTAGACCAACAATCAGCATCCACAGAAATAAAGTCAAGAAAACAAAGAATGTACTGAGTTAAAAAAATCTGCTAAAATACTTAAGAATGTATTCAAAAGTAGAGATTTCACTTTAAAACTGACTTATGCCTGACCCAGCAATGATAGTTTTAATTGGCTCTGACGTCCAAATGGTAAGTAATGAAGGAAGAAGACCAAAGAAAACTTGATGCCTTTGAATTATGATATTGGCAAAGAGTTTTGAAATATCATGGTAGCGTAGTGGTAAGAATCTGCACTGCAATCCCAAAAACAAGTAGTTCAAATACACTGTTGTTGTTATGTGCAGTGGAGCCACTTGTGACTCATAGCGACCCTAGGTACAACAGCCCTAAACTCCGCTCTGTCCTGTGCCAATCGCACTGTCTCTGACACTCCCATCCCAATTATCCCAGTCACTGAACCAATCCACCTCATAGAGGGCCTTCCTCTCCTGCGTTGTCCCTCCACCCTCCCACGCATGATGTCCTTCTCCAAGGACCGGTCTCTCCTCACAACATGTCCAAAGTATGTTACACGGAGCCTCAGAATCCTTGCCTCCAAGGAGCCACCCGGTTTAAACCTTTCCAGGACAAATCTGTTTGTTTTCCTAGCAGTCCATGGTATTCTCAATACTCTTCTCCCGCACCACAGCTCAAAGGCATCAATTATCCTTCTATGCTCCTTGGTCATTGTCCAACTCTCTGATGCATAACAAGTGATTGCGAAGACCTAGCTTCTGTAAAGGAGGATGGGCAGTTTCCTCCCCTGAGACTTACTGCCTCTGAAAACCCACTGGAGAGTCAACTATTGGTTGGTTTTGACTTGTTGGCACACAACAGAATCAAAATGTGCAACAATAAATGAAAATTGAACTTTTCTGTAAACTTTCATTAAAATTACAATTTTAAAAAGTGAAAAAATCATAAAATAGAATAAACAAATATGTCTTGGAGATTCCACCCCCCCCCAAAAAAAAAAGAAAACTAGGAGAAGTTGAGATCCCTAAGCTTCACCATTCTTTCTTTGGACCAGCAATCAGGAAGGACTAATTCCAGTGATTGTGAGGTGAGGATTTGCTTCATTGTCATTGGGTATCCACTCGGATACTAAACTAAAGGGAAGTGGTTGCAGTTTTTAGCATCTTCACTATCTCCTGCGTTTCTCACTCTTAAAATGTAGTCTTCCTGGCTTCTCATCATTGACTTATTGTGCTGTTGAAATGTACTGTTGAGTAGGAACCAACTCATAGCTGATCCTCTAGTGGGTTTTCAGAGGATATTCATTTAACAGAAGGACATTACTAATTTTTCTGACTCAAAGTAGCGAGGAACAGCTGGTGGATTTAAACCTTGCCACTTTCGGTAGGTAGCATTTATTCCTAAATCATCTAATTCTGATAAGATTCTCACCTTTCACTTTGTGTCTTAGTACTGCAAAACTGCTGAAAATTTTATTTGCTTCTCAGAGTCCACTTGAGACGTTGATCTTCCCCTTACATATGTAAAGAATTTAATAAATAGTTCTATGAAAACTGTTGAATGTTGAGCCACTTCACTTTTCCTTCACTGCCTTTTAAAACTTTGCTCCACAGGTTCTTGTGGTTTGTGGAGGCCTCTGTGAGCACCAAAGGCTCTACCGAGTTTGCTACTGGGTAATGTTCTTGCCCAAGTTCTCAGTCTCCTGTTTGCAACAACACAATTGCATTATCTTGTGCAGAAAAATCGCTCACAATTGCCCACTTATCTTTCTGCTGCTTAGAGAGCTCTCGTGACATAGTCTGGAGGGAGTCATGCTGCTAACTCAAAGGCTGAGCTTCCCCAGCAGATGGAACCCACTATCTGCTCTGAGGAAGAAAATCAGGCAGTCTCCCTTCATGACTCACAGCCTTGGCAACCCAATGGAGGGTCAGTTACGAGGTGGAACTGACTTGATGATAGTGACTGAGTCTCTACTACTTATTGTCTCTGAAATATGTTTCCCAGAAAGTAACGTAATGCAACCAAGGAAGTTTTGCTCTTTCTGTTTGTTTTCAATGAAGATTTTCTAAATATTTTAATGGAATTTTAGTGGTTTGTCAAAATCTAGTGAAAAATGTTATCTAGAGGTGGTGTTCACCTCCTTAACATATATAAATATTTGTTGGAAAATTCAATTAATGAAAAAAGTCATTAGAAGTTATAAGCAGTAGTATTTTCCTGGTAGTGAAATTGAGGTTAAATAAACTATTTATGGAACTCTTATTATCAACAAAACATATGAAATAACTATTCTTTAAATGACATAGCTGCTTATAATACTGATAATTATAAAATTGATAAAATAAGATAAAAAGTAGTCCTTTACTTAATATAGCAACATTTCAAAAAGCTTAAAATTTTGTGAGAACTAACACATTGAATTAGTGAAGAAGAAAATTGTCAAAATATGGCCCTAACCCCAGGCTATATTTATAAATACAGTTATTCCTTTTCAGATTGCTGCAAAAGTAGCCCTTGGAAAAGGACATCATGCCTCTCAAATTAGTCAGCGAAGAAGAGGGAGAACCTTAATTAAATATGTTGACAGAATGATTACAATTAAGCACATCAGTGATTGTCAAGATGACAGGATTGGGCATGGTTTCAATCCGTTGTGCACAGGGTCATTTAGAGTCAGAATAACTCAATGGCACCAAGCAACAACAGTAGCAGAATGGATTTTAACCAAAAGTAAAATTAAAGTACTGCAGAAAAAGTATTGCAAGTTAGGAAAAAAAATATTTTACTGCTTTGGACCATCATTTCCCCCCTTCTTAGATACTACGATTTTGGTTAATAGGAAAATTGATAATATCTTCAAAAATTACAGAGGTTTCTTTTTTTCTCAGTGGCTTTAACACCTCTTTTCCTCATTAGATTGAGTTTTGAGAACTTCAGTTCTGTGGCTGCAGTCTCTAGCTGTTACCATCAGTTATTGTGACCTTATTTTTTGCCACTGCCTTAAGTGCAGCTACAACTTCTTCCTTCATTACCATTCATTCTTGATAATATGCTACCTGAAATATTTCACTGTGGTCCAGGTTTTTTTGTATAGTTATGTATTCTTATTATCTTCTTTTGATATTTCTTGCATCATTCAAGATGCTGCCTATAAAGTGTGTCAGCGTTGCAACTGGTGACTTATTATAATTTTCTTTGATGTCTTAAATTGTCCTTTTTGACATCTTTTCTTTATCTCCCTTATTTTAGCATTTCTCCACATTATTTTGAACTCTCTTACTGGACTGCAAGTTTCAGAGTCTTTTCTAACATCACTTTTGACCTCTTTTTTACTCTTTCCTATCTTTTGTCTTCAGTTCTTCTTGTTGTTAGCTACTGTCAAGTTGGAACCAACTCATAGTTGACCCTCCAGTAGGTTTTCAGAGGCAAATGAATCACATGGAAATTGTTGTTGTTGTTATGTGCCATCGAGTCATTTGCGACTCATAGTGACCCTGTGTACAAGAGCCCTAAGCACCATTCTATTCTGTGCCAACCTCGCTGTCTCAAACACATTCATTCCCACCACTCCACTCACAGAATCAGTCCATTTCATTGAGGGTCTTCCTCTCCTGTGCCATCCATCCACTCTCCCAAACATGATGTATCTCTCCAAGGACCAGTCCCTCCTTGCAACATGCCCAAAATATGTCAGGCGAGGCTTCAGAATCCCTGACTCCAGGACAAACTTGTTTGTTCTCCTGTCAGTCCATGGTATATTCAGCACTCTCCTCCAGCACCACAACTCAGAGGCATCAATTCTCTTTCTATCATCACTATTCACTGTCCAACTTTCCGATGCATAGCACTTAATTGCAAAGACTATAGTGTGGATCAGGCGTACCTTAGTCTCTATCTTGATGTCATTGCACTTCTGTACTCTTGAGAGGTCCCTCACAACTGACTTTCCCAATGCAATTCGTATCCTGATTTCCTGGCTGTTGACTGTGTGTTGACTGTGGAACCAAGTAAACTAAAACTGTTAACTATCTCAGTCTCTTCACCATCCATACTGATGCTGTCAATTGGCCCAATGGTGAGACTCTTTCTTTTCTTGATATTGAGCTTCAATCCATATTGAAGACTGCAGTCCTTGACCTTCTGCAGCAAGCGCTTCAGGTTCTCCTCAGTTTCAGCGAGCAGGGTTATGTCTTCTGCACAACGCAGGCTGTTGATGATTCTTCCAAAAATCCAGATGCCACATTCCTCCTTGTACAGCCCAGCGCCTCGGACGATCTGTTCTGCATACAAATTGAAAATGTATGGATACAAAATACATCCCTGATGGACCCCTTTCTTGATCTTGAACCACCCAGTGTCTCCCTGCTCTGTTCTGATGACTGCCTCTTGGTCCAAGTATAGGCTTCGCATTAGCACAATCAAATGTTCTGGGATTCACACTCTTCTCAGAGTCAGCCATAGCTTGTTGGGATCCACACAGTCAAAAACCTTTGCATAGTCAATGAAGCACAGATAGACATTCTTCTGGTATTCTCTGCTTTCTGCCAAGATCCATCTTACATTAGGTATAATATCCCTAGAACCTCTTCTAAATCCAGCTTGCACATATGGCAGTTCTCTGCTGACATATTGTTCCAAATGTTTTTTGATAATTTTCAGCAGAATCTTGCTTGCATGTGATATCAGTGATATTGTTCGATAATCTGTTGGGTCACCTTCCTTTGGAATGGGAACAAATATTGATCTTTTCCAGTCAGTTGGCCAGCTGGCTGTCGTCCAGATTTCCTGGTATAACTTAGTGAGCACATCCAGGGCAGCATCTGTTTGTTGAAATAAATTAATTGGTATTCTGTCAACTCCTGGAGCCTTGTTTTTTGCCAATTCCTTCATAGCAATTTGAACTTCCTCCTTCATCACCATAGGTTCTTGTTCATATGTTATTTCATGAAATTCCTGTGTCAGCCAATTCCTTCTCATACAGTGACTCTGTGTACTCCTTCCATCTTCTTTTTATACTTCCCAGATCATTTAACATTCTACCCAAACTATCTTTAAGTATTTCCATCTGTGGTTGAATTTGTTTTTCAACTCCTTCAGCTTATGAAACACTGAGTGAGTCCGGCCCATTTGATTTTCTGTCTCCAGCTCTCTGCACATTTCATTGTATATTGTCTATTTTTCTTGCATGGAGTAGCTGGTGGGTTTGAACCATGTGCCTTTGGGTTGGCAGTGCAATTCCTTACAACTAAGTTACCAGTGCTCCCAAGTTTCAAGTTACTGATACTTAATTTAGGCTTTTTGTAAGTAATTGAATAACTATTAAACTCTTGTTGCCATGGAGCCAGAACTGACTCATAGCTGACCCTCTAGTGGGTTTCAGAGTCTGTAAAGTGGATGGGAGGAGAATGTGACTGATGGGCTTCAATGAGCAGAGAAGTGCTGCCTTTGGGTTAGAGCACATCTCCTAATGGACTATATAGGGGAAGTCCCTTCGAATAACCAATAGCAGAAAATATTTACTTGGCAGTGTCATCACTTTGGATGAAAAAAGGTCTGAAGATTCAAGGCTAATTGATACAAGAATAATTTGGAAATGTGAATGATAATTTAGAGTGTTGTTGTCATGGGCCATCGAGTCACCTGTGGTTCACAGCAACCCTATGTACATAAGCTCTGAAACTACCCCTATCCTGACCCAATCTCCTCGTCTCTGACAGACCTGATCCTATTTCTGTAGTCACTGAAGCAATCATCTCAGCTTGGGTCTTCTTTCCCTGTGCTGTCTCTTAGCGCCTTATGTGTTCCATTTCTTCCTTGACAATCTCCAATTTTCCTACTTTCATACTTCTCACATTCCAAGTTCTAATCAGTAGTGTCTGTTTGCAATTCTTCCTCCTTCTTTGCTGTTACCAGTGAGAAGGTTCTGCCTCTGGTGCCATATCTGCTAGGCTACTCTAAGTGTGCTCTATTGTATATAGCATTTTCTAAAGCCTGTTATTTTGGGAGTGGATGGCCAATTCTTCTCCCTAGCCTGTCTTAATTTGGTTGCTTACTCTAAAGCATTATTTGACAGACAAGAATTTTGCCCCAAAAAGCAAATGAGATGCCTTTCTCATTATTCGGGTAATGAATCAGGTGTTGGTCCTGCCCACCACCCTCTTAGTGCATGTGTCTTGTTCTCACCCCCACAGCTGCCCTGCTAGCATCCAGCTCAGTTCTCTCTCCCTGCCTTTCCAGCACCTCACATGCCCCAGGTAAACCCTGATGGTATCATGTCTAAGTCTTTGATTGTTAACTGAAGGGTTGACAGTTTGAACCCACCAGCTGCTCTTTGAGAGAAAGATGTAACAGTCTGCTTTAGTAAAGATTTACAACATTGGAACCCTCAAGGGATATTTCACTCTAATAGAATTGCTTAATAATAATGGGCTACCAGAATGCAAAAGTTGAAAGTATAACGATCAGTGGTTGGAAAACAAGGACTTGGTAACAGAAATGAGGGTGGAGATAGATTGATAGAGTTTTGACTCATTAATTGCAAATACCTTTTATAAGAAACACAAACACAGATTATACACATGGGATTTACCTGATGTTACGCACAGGAATCAGATCAATTACATTTGTAGAAAGAATCATTGGAGAAGCTAAATATCAACTGTGAAAAGTAGGCCAGGTTCTGATTGTAAAACAGACCATAAACTAATATACATGTTTAAACTAAAGCTAAAGAAAGTTATATCAAATCTAACAGAACAAAATTTGACCTTGAGTCTATATGACCTGAATTTCAAAACCATTTCAAGAATAGGTTTGAGGCCTTGAACATTAATCAGTGAAGATCAGATGATCTGTGGGAGTATATCAAGAATATCAATCATAAAGAATGAAAAAAGATCATTACAAGGACAGACAAAAAAGAAAAGACCGAGATAGATGGCAGAAGAGACTTTGAATATTGTACTAGCATGGCAAGATGCCAAAGTAAAGGGGAGAAATCAAGATGATATGGAGCTGAACAGAAGATTTCAGAGGACAGTGAAGGAATACCATGAAAAGTATTAAAATGAAATATTAAAAGAGCTCGAGTCAGAAAGTCTAAAGGGCTGAATTTGATTGATATTTCTTAAGCTGAAGGAACTGGAGAACAAATTCAAGTCTCAAATTGCAATACTTAAAGATGCTTTGGACAGAATATTAAATGACCCAGGAAGCAGTAAAAGAAGGTGGAAAGAATGTACAGAGTTACTGCACCAAAAGGAATTGGCTGACACAGAATAATTTAATGAAACATATGATCAAGAGGCAGTGGTGATGAAGGAAGAAGTTCAAGCTGCTCTGAAGGATTTGGCAAAAAAACCAAGGCACCAGAAATTAATGCATATCAATTTACATATTCAACAAACAGATGGTGTCCCGGATGTGCTCACCAGGTTGTGGCAAGAAATCTGACTAAAGGACAAACTATTTGGGAAAAATCCTGCTGAAGTTTATCCAAAAATGACTGGTACAGTGCATTAACAGAGAACTACCAGACCTATAAGGTTTAGAAGAAGCCATTGCACTAGACACATATTGCCAGTGTCAGATGGATCTTGGCTGAAAGCAAAGAGTAGCAGAGCAATGTCTATCTGTGTTTCATAGATCTTGAAAAGACATTTGGCTGTGTAGGTCATAACGAATTGTAGCTAACCATGAGAAGAATGGGAATCCCAGAATACTGAATACTCATGGGAAATCTATACTTGGATCAGGAGGCAGTCATAAGAACAGAACAAGGAAACACTGCATAGTTCAAAATTAGGAATGGAGTGCATCAGGGATATGTCCTGCCTCCAAACTTTTTCAATTTGTATGTGAAACAGATCACTTAGGAGGCTGGACTTTATGAGGAGGAGTGTGACATCAGGACTGGAGGAAGACTCATCTACATTCTGTGTTATGCAGATGATACAACTGAAGAGGACCTGAGGTGTTTGTGGTAGAAGGCTGAGGACTGTAGTCTTGAATATGAATTAAAGCTTAACTCAAGAAGACAAAGATATTCATCGTTGGGCAAATTGGCAACACCATGTTGGCTAGAGAAGAGATTGAGATGGTTAATTTTAGGTTGCTCAGCTCCACAATCAACTCTTTTAGCATCAGCAGCCAGGAAATCAAAAGACGAATTGCACTGGGAAAGTCTACTATCAGGGACCTCTTTAAAGTGGTAAAGAGTAATAATTTCAATCTAAAGACTAAATTCACCTGATCCAGGCCATGGTCTTTGCCATTACTTCTATTTCATCAGGAAGCTGGACAATGACTAAGGATGACAGAAGAAAAATATATACCTTTGAATTGTGATGCTGGAGAAGAGTATTGAACATATAATGGACCACCAGGAGAACAAATAGGTCTGTCCTGGAGAGGGTGAAACCAAGTTTATCCTTTGAGGTAAGGATTTTGAAGCTCTGCTCACATTCTTTGTGTGTGTGGCCAGGAGGGACAAGTCCTCAGAGAAAGATATCATGTCAGAAGGGAAGAGGGACAGCACAGGAGAGTAAGACCCTGGATGACATGTATTGACATGGTAACTGGAGCAATGGGGGTAGGTGTGTTGGAGCCAGTGAGATTGGCTCAGGTAAGGTCAGGCTTCTGAGCTATTGTTGTGAGTTGCCAGAGAGTCTATGGCACATAACAACAATTGAATTGCTATACTTCGCAATTTGACTTAACTGCTTTAGATTTGGTTTTGGTTTATTTATGACCTACAAGTTCTCAGGTGTGATCCAGTAACCTGGGATTAAAATTGACAGAGCTGTCGACACTCAATGTAATTTATTATGTGAAATAGCAGATTAAAATTAATAAAGGGGCTAATTGAGGGCATCAATTTAGCCAATATGAAGTTAGTGATGAGCTGTTATGCCAGTTCCAACATGTGGAACAAATACTTCTATAATGGAGGTAATCACAACAGAGCCCTAACCACAACAGAAACAAATGATGTAAATGAAGTTTCAGGTGTACCCATTAAAGTTGAGAAAATTCCCTCCGCAAACTCAAACTTACTATTTTTGAGTTGGAATTGACTCATTGATGACCCTCCAACATGTTTTCTGAGGCTGTAACTTGCACCAGAGAAGACGGCACACCTTCCTCTCAGGAGTGGCTGGTGGATTAACAAAGCCAGACCTTGGTGTTAGAAGTATGATTCCCTCTGGACCAACAATTTTAACCGTGTCAGATTGAGCTAAGTTTTTATTCATGACTTTGGTTGTACAAATCCAAAATCCAATGGCTTCCCAGGAAAAACCTGGAGTAGGCCACCAAAATTCCCCTATTCATGTGTTTGACAATTTCCTCTTGACTGCTTGACAAGTCCTTGCTTCTATTTGATGCAGAGCTAACCTTACACACATTACACATCACAATATGTGAACATCACTTTGTTACCCTTATGGTATATTTCCCCCTCCTGCTTAACAAAGATTTCAATGGAAGGCGGAGTTTTGTTAAAAAAGCTATTCATATATTTATTCTCTTTTTAATCTCTCTCTCTCTCTCTCTCTCTCTCTCTCTCTCTCGCATGCTCTTGCGCGCGCTCTCTCTCTCTCTGTTTTCCTCCTTCCCCACCTCCTCTCTTTTGGTAAAGAAAACATCTAATTACTGAAAGGGAAAAAAATCCCTCTAACCGTCCTGTATTTTGAAAGATAATGGAGGAGAATATAGATGTTTAACCAACTTCAATTATGCTGCCATTTAGTTCCTGCCATTGAGGTAGATCGGTATGTAACCAACAGTGAATTGTTTCTATCCAGCATGAGGATTTTCTTTGTAATTTTAACAGATGACTGTGACATTTACGCCTGCTAACCATAGGCTTTTATTAAGATGATTGCTTGCTTGCATTGATTTATTTGATATATGGGCATTACTGTGGTGTGGGCTTTCACTGTAAAATGTACACAACTCATAATTTGGGTTATTCTCTTATGATACCATTAATGGAAGTTTGAACATATCTTTTCCCAAAGATCTTTCTTCTTTTGGATAAGTACTTGCTGTCCCTGAATTAATATAATTGGAATTACTGAGTGCCTTTTTAAGGAGGGAGTCAAAGAATATTACTGTTTACTATTAAAGTGCATTGTCTACTCAATATCACTGATTCCTAGTTTATTCATACTTCTAGTGGCATAGTCTGGAGGGAAGTGGGCTACTATCCCAAAGGTTACACCTCACTGGGGTTCAGCACTCTTTAGACAGTCTCCTTTGATGTAACTAATAGCCTGCAAAACCCACTGGAGACTCAGCTATGAGTTGGTTCAAACTTAATGGTGGAGAGGGAGGGGGAGGAAGAGAGAGCAAAAGATTATTCTAGTTGGAAGCAGGTTTATAGTGAGGGAAATAGTCAATATTCAACAATGGATAGGTGGGAACCATCTCACATTAGTTCTTCGCAGGACCCTTGCTTACATCTTTTTGTAAATAGAACTAAGTGAATTGAATAATTAGATTAGCGATCTGCTTTCTAGAAAATATGACCCAGGAAATGATTTTGTTTTTTAAAAAGACCTGGTACAAAAACAGAATACATCAACCAGGTGAACTTGTTAAATGTTCTAGAGATATTTTGGTAAATAGGATTCCTAGTAGTAAAAATTTCAAGAACCCACAATTTGAAAGCAAAGCAAACTTACGTGTCAATACTGTCATCTGTGTGAATGGCTCCCCTTGTTGTGTGCCCTGTTCCAACCTGCAGCATGCTACCAGACCCCTCTGACTTTCACATGTATAAAATACCATACCTGATGGCTTAGTGTCAAAAAGCTGAACTGAGATGCCCAAGACACATACATGGTTTGAGGCCAACAGCTACTTGGGTGGGAGAAAAATGGGCCTTCTAGAAGGTTGAAAGTCTGATTCTGACTCAAAATGGTACACAACAACCACCATTGTATGGTTTACTCGGTAAGGTTGAAATCCATGTGATTTGGTCCATGTTCTTGTGCTTTTATTTGCTTACTTCTTTTTAACCTTAGTTGAGAAAAAATATCATGCTGTGAAAGGTAGAGGGCCAGAGAAAGTTAGGAAGAGCTCCTGAGGTGGGTTGGTAGAGTGATTGAAACAATGGACAAATACAGAGATCCTGAGGATGGAGCCAGGTAGGGACCGGGTCAAATCTGTTGCTCATAGGGTTGCTATGATTTACGGTTGACTTGAAAGCTCCACACAATAAAAACCCCAAAGCTTTTTTAGTTACATTTAAGTTATTGCCCTCAAGGCTTGCACTAAATTTTTGTTTCTGTGGCTGCCTCTTTAGCTTTTATATAGTATGTATGCATTGAGTGTTCCATATTTTTTTACACATGCATTGAGTATTCCGTATTTTGATGGTCTGCATACAAAGTCAATTTAAAGAATAAAATGGAAGCATAGTAAACTAAAAGCAGGGACTCAGGTGGCAAACTCCTTAATAGAAGTCTCATAGTACTTCTTGTCAGTGTATTCAAGCTAGCACATGGCTATGCAGAGATGGGCTTCATCCGAAATTGTTTCTTGGATATAGAGCTTCTTTCCTCAAATGTGGAACAGACTTCCTGAAGGCAATATTTGCTTTACATCTTTCACCTCACCATTGCCTCCTCAGGAACATTCACGGTGAAGTTCTTGGATAAATACTCATCCAACTAAATTCACGTGGGAAATTCTCACTCCAGTACAGTATTTCAGAGCCTTTCCAGAAATTCCCACAGGACTTCAGCTTGTTTTATGTTGTTGTTGTAAGGTGCTGTTGAGCATGTTGACTACTACTCATAGTGACCCTATGGACAACAGATCTGAATCTTGTCCTATCTTGTGTCATATTTCATTTCTGAGATACTTGAACCCATCCATCTCATTAAGGTTCTTCCTCTCCTTTGCCAACCCTCCACCGTTCCAGCAAAAGAAAAATTATTAATTCTTTATCTCTAATATCTCTGTTATTTAATAGATCTCTTAAATTAAGGGGAACAGAATATTATCAATATTATATAGTAGGATAATTATACAAATTGTATTCAATTGCTTAGAAGGTTGTTGTTGTCATGTCCGGTTGATTCGCCTCCAACCCATAGCAAGCCTATGTACAGCAGCTATAAATCCTGTCCTGTCCTGAGCCAGTCATCTATTCCTTAAAGAAAACAACTGGCATATCCCTTGTGCCCTCAGTGAAGATCTAACTTGTGCTTGACTACTGTTGTTTTTATGTGCCATTGAGTCACATGCAAACATAGCAACTCTATGTACAAAAGCTCTGAACCCTGCTCTGACTTGAGCCAATTTCATTGTCTCTGATACGCCAGACACTGAATAAATCCTTCTCATCCAGGGTCTTCCTCTCTTTTGTTATCCCTCCATTTGTCCAAGCATGATGTCGTTCTCCAAAGATTGGTCCCTCCGGGCCACATGCCCAAAGTATGTGAAATGGAGCTTCAAAATCCTTGCCTCCAAAGAGCAGCCTGGTTTCACCCTCTCCAGGACAGACCTTTGTGTTCTCTTAGTGGTTCTTGGTATATTCAGTACTCTTCTTCAGCACCATAACTCAAAAGTATCAGTTGTTCTATTATCTTTAGTCATTGTTTAGCTCTCTGATTCATAGCAAGCAATTAGGAAGATTATGGCCTGTATCAGACACACCTTAGTCTCTATACTGGTATTATCGCTCTTCAGTACCCTGGAGAGGTCCCAATAGCAGATTTTATCAATGCATAAGCAAAATCTGGAAATTTGATTCTGTAAAGAGTATAGCCAAACAAACCCTGGAGAACACAGTTCCATTCTGACACTGGGGGCCTGGGAGGCACCATGAGTTGCAATTGACTACTAGTGATGGGCTTGTTTTTCCCAATTGATTTTGATTCATTCTTATTGATGTTATTAGTTGGTTATATGGTGACCCTGATGTCTGCAGAGTATAGCTGATTTATAGGATTTTCAATGCTGTCATCATTTGGGAGCACATCTCCAGGGTTACATTCTGAGACACATTTGATTGGGTTCAAACAACTAATCTTTTGGCTCACACACAGGCACTTAATTATATGTGCCAACAGGAAATCCAAAGGTAAATTTGGAAACAAAAATTTTTACAAATTTATCTTTCGAGAGCAGTGGGGTTATACAATTTCTTTTTAGCTTGAGAAATAAACAATTCTAATTTGCAAAAATGGATGGGACAAGTACTTGTAATGCCAAAAAATCCCCCCATGAATTGGTCACTCTGTATTGAACCGATTATTTCTTATTTTAATTGACAACATTCACGTCTCTGAGCTTCTCATTTAGACTTTGATAAAATCGACTTGCAGAGGCAGATGGCAGGCTGTTATTTTTAATTCACACGCCATGTTAAATGTATGCCATATGTTATAGAACTTTTCAGGCGCAGCCTTTTGAATGCTACCACAATAAACTCACCAACTTACAGAAAAGGAAATCTGACAGGAAGAATTATGCACTTGTGGGTTACATTTTTGAAAACCAAAGTCAGTTGCTTGTCTCTGCCTGATTTAAGGAAGTGGTGGAATGAAACCTCTTAGTAAAATGAGAAGTCACACATTGAAATGGTAATTGCTTTGTAAAAGAGAAATGGGATTCGAGGGCCTGACTTTTGCTGTTTACTGAGATGTGCTATGTTGCATCGGTAGTGCAACATCTCAACAGAACATACAGCACAGTCTAATAGACTGAATAAAATGATCAAAACATGAGTTCTACATTGCATACTACCATCGGCAGGGGAATACATCTCTTGGCCCTCAAAACCTCATATGGCAAATTTTAAAAAATTGTATTGCTTAGTTTACATAGTCCTTTCTATAAACAAAATGGTATAGACTACAACCCACAACTTATAGCTTTAACACTTTCTGTTGAGTCAGTCCTGACCCCTGGCACCCTATGTGTTTCAGAGCACAGCAACGTTCATTGGGTTTTCAAAGGGTATTTTTTTTTAATAGTTAACTAAGCCTTTCATCTAAGGCCCCTCTGGGTGAATGTGCACCACTACCCTTTTCGTTAGTGGTGGAACACATTGATTGATAATTTGTGTCCCTCATTTTTATGGATGACAAATTGTCAATCACGTGGGCACTCTTTCCACTCATAGCAATCCTCCATTGAGTTTCTGAGGCTGTAATGCAAGGAGACTGCCAATCTTTCTCCTTCGGAATGGCTACTGGGTTTGGACCACTAAAAATAAAGCCTTTTGGTTAGCAATGTTACACTTTATTGACAACAGCACCAGAGCTGCCTATATATTATTGATAGCTGATCTTCCATTAAAGTAGCTCTTCATTGAACTCATTGCCGTGGAATTGGAATCAACTCAGAGGCGACCTTCTCCTGGGTATTCAGAGGCTGTAAACAGTGTGGGAAGAGATTGTTGATCTCCCTCAGGACTTCTGATGAATTTGAACCACCTGTCTTTGGATTGACAGTGCAACCCCTTACCCATGACTAAATTTCATAATTCTTTTTTAATTGAGATTAGCGTAGTTATTACAGATAGATTTTGTTGAGTTACTTTATAAAATATAATTATTCATCACTTTAAGGTATGTCCATTGCAGATTTATTATTGGAGATATTATTCAGATCAGAAAGCCGTAAGTACAACTTTGAGCCATCTGCCTCCTCTATTCCTCAGGAGACAAATTCACATCTGGAGACATAATTCTACAGCATGGTAAGAATTTAGAGAACCAGGATATCTTTCCCATCAATGGGAACTTTTATTAGTGTCCATTTTTACCACAATATTTATTATCAATATTAAAATTAAAATATCTGTTTAAATGAGTTTGTGTATGTCTCTAAATTTTTTTTTTAATTTCTGCAGTAGACTAGGAAGTAAATCTTGCTGCATGAGTCAGGAGAGAGTGCAGGATGGCATCGAAAATGTTTGCACTAACAGGTCTAGATGGAGAAGAAGTTTTGCAGGAAAGATGTGAAAGGCTATGGCTTTCAGATAATTTACATGATGCTTTCCATATGACAACTGTGTTTAGCAAAAAGAACAAACACTAAGTCAAGCTTGGCTTGTGTGCCTTGTGTTGGAAGGAGACAGGTAGGGAGTACCTGTTGCTAAGATCGGGGATACTATCATTAAGCATTCATTTGCTTGAATTAGCTGAGTTGTGTCCTAACAATGGGGATCATACAGGAAATATGCCCTTTTTAAAAATTAAAAACCACTTTATAACACTCAGGATCTTATCCTATTGTAATTTCCTGATTTCTATTAGAACATGATAAACTGATATAACTTCCCTTGAGATAATGTTCTTATTCCTACTTGGTTTGATTTGGACAACTTCAAAAGAGAATGAAGGAAAGATTTTCCTCACCTCCACACCTTGTATCTTCACAAACATCCTCCATTGTTCTCCCTCTTTCTAGTTTGCGCACTCACTCCCACACCCAAATATTTGTTGTGGTGGTTATGTGCCGTTGAGTCGTTTCCGACTCATAACAACTGTGTACAATAGCCCTAAACCCTGCTCTATCCTGCGCCAACCGCACCGCCTCTGACACACCCATCCCGATTACCCCAGTCACCGAATCAATCCATCTCATAGAGGGTCTTCACCTCCTGCGTTGTCCCTCAACCCTCCCAAGCATGATGTCCCTCTCCAAGGACCCGTCCCTCCTGGCAACATGTCCAAAGTATGCCAGACGAAGCCCCGGAATCCTTGCCTCCAAGGAGTAGCTTGGTTTAATCCTCTCCAAGATGAATCTGTTTGTTTTCCTGGCAGTCCATGGTACATTCAGTACCCTTCTCCAGCACCACAGCTCAAAAGCATCCACTCTCCTTCTGTCCTCCCTAGTCATTGTCCAACTCTCTGATGCATAACAAGCGATTGCAAATACCATGGCCTGTATCAGGCGCACTAGTCTCCAGAGAGACACTGTTGCTCCTGAGTACCTTAGAGAGGTCCCTAACAGCAGACTTTCCCATCGCGATACGCTTTTTGATTTCCTGACTGTTGGTGCCAAGAGTGTTGACTGTGGAGCCGAGCAAACTGAAGCTGTGAACACTCTCAATCTCTTCGTCATCCATCCTGATGCTGCCAATTGGTCCAGTGGTGAGAATCTTTGTCTTCTTGACATTGAGCCTCAGTCCATACTGAAGGTTGCAGTCCTTGACCCTTCACAGCAAGTGCATGAGGTCCTCCTCAGTTTCAGCAAGCAGGGTTGTGTCATCTGCATAACGGAGATTGTTAATAGATCTTCCACCAATCCTGATGCCACAATTCTCCTCATAGAGCCCAGCCTCTCGGATAATCTGCTCTGCATACATGTTGAAAAGGTATGGAGACAGGATGCATCCCTGGCGTACACCCTTCCCAGCCTGGACTTCCGGCAGTTCTCTGCTGATGTGCTGTTCTAATCGCTATTGGATGATCTTCAGCAGAATCTTGCTTGCATGTGAAATCAGTGACACTGTTCTGTAGTTTCCACACTCAGCTGGGTCACCTTTCTTTGGAATGGGAACAAATAGATATCTCTTCCAGTCACCTCAAGGAAGTCACCTCAGATAACAACGAAGAGGCATCTTTCAAAGATACCCAGGGAAATCCGGTGGGAAGAGGCCCTTGGGAACTGTGACAAGTTTGCTCCTGGGTGGAAGGGAAGCCTGAAAGTGGTGCACTCAAATATACACACACTGTTTTAAAGTGTCTTGCTTTATTATTACTACGATCTCTTGCCTGTGTAGAGAATACATTTTTTTTAAGCATTACTGCTTTTAACTCTTCCTGTTTGTCTTCACCAATCTAGTGTCTGAACTCCTTGAGGGTGGGAGTTTTATGTATTTGACTTATTGTTTTTATATGTTTTAACTTATTTTAATATCCCCATATAGCTGGGTCTGGTACATAGTAAGGACATTAGGTATTTGAAGAAAAACGAAAGTACAATTTAAAAAAAAGAAACTGCTGAACACTTTATCTTACTAGGGAGCTTTGATAGCTGATCCTGTAAGTAGTTCCACTGCTAATTCAGAGATTACAGGTAACATCTCTGTAGTGGTTCAAATACACTATACATGTATACAAGTAAGAAAAAGAAATGCCCTTCTTTGTGATTTGTAGCCTCAGAAACCCAATGGAGGGTCAGCTAGTTGTTGGTTCTAACTGTATGGCAATTAGTGGCAAGTGTGCTATTGAGTTAGCTCAAAATAAAATTGCTAAACAGAAAATTTCAAAAGGCAGCCAGGGACGACAAAGCAAGATAGTATAATGAAATGTGCAGAGAGCTGGAGTCAGAAAATCAAAAAGGCTGAACTCGCTCAGTGTTTCTTAAGCTGAAGGAGCTGAAAAACAAATTCAAGCCACGGGTGGCAATACTTAAGGATACTTTGGGAAGAATATTAAATGATCCAGGAAGTATCAAGAGAAGATGGAAGGAATACACAGAGTCACTTTATCAGAAGGAATTGGCTGACACGGAAGAATTTCTTGAAATGACATATAAGCAAGAGCCTGTGGTGATGAAAGAGGAAGTTCAAATTGCTCTGAAGGAATTGGCAAAAAACAAGGCTCCAGGAGTTGATGGAATAACAATTGACATATTTCAACAAGCAGACACTGGCCTGGATGTGCTCACTAAGTTGTGCCAAGAAATCTGGAGAACAGCCAGCTCACCCACTGACTGAAAAAGATTAATATTTATTCCTATTTCAAAGAAAGGTGACCCAATAGAGTGTGGAAATTATTGAACAATATCATTGATATCACATGCAAGCAAGATTCTGCAGAAAATGATCCAAAAACGTTTGTAACAATATATCAACAGAGAACTGCCAGATGTGCAGACTGGATTTAGAAGAGGTCCTGGTACTAGGGATATTATA
>NW_006399858.1:10848401-10850909 GCF_000299155.1 Elephantulus edwardii
ATCCAGGCTATAGTCTTTGCAATTACATGCTATGCTTCAGAGAGTTGGACAGTGAATAGGGTTGATAGAGAATTGATGCCTTTGAGTTGTGGTGCTGAAGAAGAGTGTTGAATATGGACTGCTAGGAGAACAAACAGGTTTGTCCGGGAGAGGATGAAGACAGAGTGTCCCCTGGAGTCAAGGATTCTGAAGCTTTGTCTGACATATTTTGGGCATGTTGCAAGGAGGGACTGGTCTTTGGAGAGGAACATCAGGTTTGGCAGAGTGGAGGGGCCGCGAAGGAGAGGAAGACCTCTGATGAGATGGATCAATTCTGTGACTGGAGTGGTGGGAATAAGTGCGTTGGAGATGGCTAGCTTGGCACAGGATAGAAGAGCGTATATAGCTTCTGTACATAGAGTCGCTTTGAGTCGCAGGCGACTCGATGGCACATAACAACAACAACAACAACAAGACTTGTCTAAATTTCTAGGTCACTCATTAGGTAATTCTTTTGATGAAGAAGTAATAACATTAAAAACAACTGTTTACTCTAAAGTTTGTGTGAATGTATATTGTCAGGTACATATTACATTAGAATTTAGCTATTAAATGATAAATTATTCATTTCACAATGTTGGCACAATCATTCCACTAGTCTCTTTGTTTCCTTCAGAGTTTTGAGAACATTTTTATATATAGTTATCTGGTCAAAGTGTGCTGCACTGCCAACTGCAGTTAAGATTTGGGAGTCCAGAATAGATGGACCAGATGGGCAGCTTCCCTCGTGGCAGCTTCCCAAAGTGCACTCAGCAGAGTGCTTGTTTCGTGGGATGTTACTAGGTGTTGTGAAAAAAGAAAGAAAGAATGAGACAGGGACAGAGAGAAAGAGAGAGTGATTTTTGCTATTACATCTCATGTAGATTTGGGGAAACTGCTGCCTCAAATAAATTGAAATAGATTTTTTCTTGCTTTGGGATTTTTCAGAACTTTACTAATGTGATTTCAAATGAACCAGGCAAGGGAAAACTTATGAACAATGTCCAGTACTTTTTTCTTTTCAGACAACTTTTTATATGTGAAGTATCTCACCTTTACACAACTTCAGGATAAAACTAGTTTATTAAATGTTAATTAAGACATGTTCCCGCCCCAGTGCACCACACTTAGTGAATTTCTACATTCATGTAGTTTTGATGTATTTCTGAGATCTTAGCTTGGCCAGGACTCTGGCATCTATGTTTTTCAAACTTTTCTGGACTTACCTTGGCATCAGTCTACTGGCCATCGTCAAAATTGCTCCAACTTGTCTGCTTAGTTTCTATCCTTCCTCACTCTTTTTTCAGGCAGTGGCCAACAACGAAATCATAAAGGTGTCATGACATTTCCAGCACAAAGGATATACTTCAAGGAATCCTTATTTTCAACTTTTACATTTCAATCACTAGTAATTTTCAATGAATCTTGATTGTATATTTGATCAATTACAGATTGCAAAATTTAGTAGAAATCATCAATTACTTCATTTTTGGCCTTAGTGATTGGTATATAAATTTGAAAAGTAGTAGTTCTGCTAATAGTGTTCTTTAGATATTCATAGATCTGTTACTGATGGCAGTATACTTCAGAATAGATCTTAAAATGGTTTTTTTATGATAACAGTGAAAGTTATGCAAATGTTCAGGTCTTTAGTTCAAAAGGTCTGTATTAAAAACAATATCAACAACAATAACTTACAGAGAGCTCTGTTGGCCTAGTGGATAGAAAGTTATGCTACCAAGCCAAAGGTGGGTGATTTTAATCTGCAGCCCTCATACCTGGTTTTAATTGTTTTGGTTCAAACATTCTTCTAAGTGATATAGCACTGGTCTGTCCATTTGATGTACAGAGGTAACTCGTGGTTGCTGTGGTGCTAAACACTGTGATACTGATGTACCAAAAGCAATAATGGTTACCTATGGTAGACTGTTTGGTGGAGCTTCCACATTAACACAAGCTTGGAGCAGGAGTGGCATCCACTTCTGAAAAAGTTTGCCTTTGGAAACTCTATGAACTTGGAGAAACGATGAAAGTTATGCAAGTATTCAAGTCTTTCATTATAGGGTCTCTATGAGACATGTATGACTCGACAACACTTAACAACAACAACAACAATATAATATTAATCCTCTTCAGTTTGTTAATCCTAGCAGAATAAACTCAATGACTACCAGATTAAAAATTACCAATTCCAATCCATTTCAGCTCATTAAAGAAGTGATATAATTTTCTAAATCATTGCTCCTGAGTGCTGTGTAGTATTCCATCCTGTGAATTTTACCACAATTTCTCAAATCATTCAGTTGTATTAGAACATTTGTGCTGTTTCCACATTCTTGCGATCGTGGATAATGCTACTATAAACATCGGTTGTATAAATTTCCATTTGTGTCTCAATTCTAATTTCCTTGGGGTATATTCCTAGTAATGTAATAGCTGGATCATACAGAATTTCTATGTTCAGCTTTTTGAGGAAATGCAAAACTGCCT
>NW_006399858.1:10851464-10852862 GCF_000299155.1 Elephantulus edwardii
CTGCTATCACGGTGAGATTGTATCTGGTTTTGACGTGTATCTCTCTTATTGCCAGTGATTTTGAGCCTTTCTTCATGTGTCTATAGGCCTTCCAATGTCTTCCTCTGTGAAGTCTTTCCATGTCTTTTGCCCATTTTATAATTGTGTTGTTAGTCTTTTTCAATGATGGTCCGCAGCATTCTGTAAGCTTTTTAATTGTTTTTTCATGTGGCACAGTGCTCCATTGTGAGAACATACCACATCTTACTTATCCATTAATCTGCTAATGGATATTTAAGTTATTTCTATGTCCTCACCATTGGAAAGAAATTTCCCAAACTGCATCCCATAGCTATTCACTATATTATTCATTCCCATCAGTAATATATGAGAGTTTTCATTTCTTCACATTCAAAATGTTGTGTGAATTCATTTTTCTTTGTGGCTGAGCACTAGTCTAGTGTACGTACGTATCATGTTTTATTTATCCATTTATCTGTCGATAGCCATTTAGATTGTTTATATCATTTTACTATTGTAAGCAGTGCTTCAATTAACAGAGGCAGGCACATACATGTTTACATTGCTTCTATTAGATTCCTAATTTTTATAAGTAGATTAGAAATTAGTATTTGAAGCAAAAATGAGGTTTGAAACAATTAATATCTTCTTCCAAAGACTTCCAGTGAATTTCTTTTCATAACCTTAAAACTTCCAATCTGTGGGAAAGACATAGTGACCTTTTTCCATAAAAATTTGTAGCTTTATGGTCACTTTGATCTAAGAAGTCACCTAACAATAATTAGTATTCATATGAGCATTATATTTCCAGTTTATAATAGAAGGTATTTAATTTACTCTTTAAAAGGTGGCCATTGTAATCAGAGGAAATAATTTTATCTTTATATATTTAGGTACTTGTCAGACTTCCCTTTAGAAATTAAATATAACTGAAGTTCTACACATTTTCTCTTTAATAATAGAAAATATGTTGTAGTCTTCATAAGTTTCACATATTCCCGATATCAACTAGGTAAAGTATGTAGAGGACTCTTGATAAAAGATTAACTTCATGGAGGTGTTTATATCCCATCAATCTTAACCTAGATTCTGATACACATCTTGGATTATTATTAAGTTTTTATTGACTAGATCAAAATGTAATTGAGCCAAATGTGAAACTGTCACATTGAATAGATATTAAAAATCTTCCCTTAGCCGTTAGACACAGTAGCAGTATTATCTCATCTAGCTCAATTTTTAGTAAAAGGCTAGTCTTAATGGTGTTACTTAGATCATGGTTACTTAAGATAGTAATATAAGTAAGTTGTTGTTGTTGTTATGTGCCGTCGAGTCGTTTCCGACTCATAGCGACCCTATGCACAACAGCCCTAAACCCTGCTCTATCCTGCGCCAACC
>NW_006399858.1:10855337-10860053 GCF_000299155.1 Elephantulus edwardii
AATATTTATGCGTTCCATTTCTTTCTTAACAATTTCTAATTTTCCTTCATTCATGGCTCTCACATTCCATGTACCAATCACTAGGGTCTGCTTACAACTGTTCCTCCTCCTTTGTATTTCCATATTGATAGTTCTACCTAGGTTGCCCTTTCTGTTAATCTGCGTGTGTTCTGTTGTGCATAGGGTTTTTAGAGGCCTGCTGTTCATAACTGAAAACCTATATAAGTAAGTAGCCCAGATATATCTAAAGCCTCATTTAAAATTCTGCCCCTTTGCTGTGAGATTCACAAAGATGTTGTTAATGGAAAGAGAAATGAAGGCAGCACTCATTAAAAACGTTTTAATAAACATCTCCTTCACATAGAAATTGGTCTTGGAACTAGAGATATAGCAGTGAATGAATAATTAAGAAATATATTCTAGTAAGGAAAAAAAGGAAATACATCAAATTGCTTTAAAAAGTAATCTGGATTATTGCTTAATATCCAAGAGTAGGCTTTTGTATTAGAACTAATGACTTAGTCTCAAACCTCAAAAAGAAACTTTTTTCTTTATCCTCAGTGTAGCCTGAGGTGACCACCACAAAGTTCCCACTGTACATGTGAGAGAAGAAAAAAAAAATAAAAACCAGAGAAAAGGATTAATAGCAATGACCTTGACCACAATTAAAGACAGCTAGTGAATGTGTTCTAATTGGACCAAACAAATTTTGAAATTCTTTTCAGAAATATAGGCAGCTGGAGATGGAGAGAGACTTAACAGTAATGTAGAGGGCACAAATTCCTCTCCTGCAGCCCTGCCCCAGTGAGTCCCCAGTAGTGCAAACTCTAAATGCACTCAGCAGCTACTGGAAAGAGTGAGAATTAGAGGTCACTCAAAGGTGCCTTCAAAGAAAGTCCAAGTCCTGGCAATTTATTTTAAAAAACCAGTCTTTGGACACCAGTAGGGCACAGTTCAACTCTGACAAACTCGGCACTGCCTTGAGTCAGATTCAATTTAACAGACACCAATTTCCTGTCGCATGAGAAGAATGCATTCCTATTTTCACAGAAAGACTTCATTCTTATCCATGCATCAAGAGATAGCTCTCTTATTTGTGCAGTAAGGTAATGAGCTCTAATTTAAGAAAGATTTGTTATATTATTAAATACAATATTTAATAAATATTTATTCAAGAAATGTCTTATGTGGGCAGAGCTCTGGTAGGGTATTGTCCTATGTGTTGGGCTGCTTAGTGAGAAGTCAAAAGGTGCTTATCCACTATGTTCCACGAGATAAAGATGGGCAGTCTCCCCCTCTATAAAGATTTATAATCTTGGAAATTCACTGGGGAATCCATGTGAGTTGGGATTGACTCGGCAGCGGTGGGATTGGTTCGATCTTGGTTATTAAAGTTGCGTTTGCCACTAGCACAGGGCTATTAACTGTATTTTTGTGGTGTTCATTCTCTGGAATAGTGCAGTCAAATGATGAGGCCCATAGCTCAGAATGTCTATGTTCTGCATTGAGGGAGCTTCCCTCAAGTTCCTTCTCACAGAGGTTCTTCTCTCATTAATTTTTATAGTCAATTGATTATGTCTAGATATGGAGAAGTGAGGGTCAGGTTTTCTATTTCCCACACATTTACTATTCTAGCCAGGAGAGATCAGTCCTTGGAAAAGGACATCGTGCTTGGAAGGGTGGATGGGATGGGCAGTGCAGGAGAGGAAGACACCGGATGAGATGTACTGATACAGTAACTGGGATAATGTGGGTTTGTGTGTCAGAATTAGTGAGATTGGCTCAGGACAGGGAAGGGTTCAGAGCTGCTGTACACTGGGTAACTATACATAGCATGCAACTCAACCAATAACATTCTAATGGTTGGAAGCAGGAGTGCCATCCACTTTCTAAACAACATGCCTCTGGAAACTCTATGAACTTTGATAAATGACAATAGTTATAGAAGGACTTTAGGCCTTTTGTTCAGAGGGTTGATATGAGTTGTGTTCCACTCAAAGGCAAACAACAGCAACAAGTCAAGTAAAATTTTCTTGGAGTTGTAATAATCTCAATAATATATAGTTTACTAACTCCTTCACAAACATACTCATAAGATGGCAAACCAAATAGGCAGTGGTCCACCTTGTACAATATATCAAAGCTTCTAGACACACTTCCTTCACCCTAGCCTCATAATTCTGTCTTATGGCTGCTACTGCAGATGGAGTAATTTGTCTTCTCATCTCATGAATCATTTGTGGTTTGCAAAAGAAAGTTCTATGAAAGCCTGGTCAAAAGGCAGTATGATCCATATTATTTTCTAGTAGCAGCAAGGCTAGCTTTGGAGCCAAGATGTTACCTTGTAACCAAACTGAAGTGATTTATGCAAACTAACAAGTCATAACTGTTTATGTCATATCACTGACTCAACCCAGGAACTAGAGGACAGCTTTCATCCTTGCAAATAGCATTGGCAAACTGGGACAGGCGACATGATAGCAGTTGATTTTTGTTTTTCTCATATTTCTACTGTTTACTGTTTATTCTAGCATCCAAACAGCCTAGATTCCTTCTAAATGTTTCTAGATGGTCCCTATCACCTTAATTATTCACAGATTTGTTAATTCAAACTCTGTTGTGTGTGTGTGTGTGTGTTTAACCCACCCATATTATGTCATACCATTACTTTTCCCACTGTAGCTAATTTTTTAACTTAAAATTGTGGACGTTGAAGGAGAAGTAGTATTAGCATTACTTATGAATCCTGCAAAATAATATAGGCTACCACTTTTCAGATATCTTAGCACTAAGAAGACATTCCATGACTCTTACAAAGTATATGTATTGAGTATTAACTAGAACTGCCTCTGTAAACCTGCTGGAGAGTCAGTTATGAGTTGGTTCAGACTCAAGGACACAGTACAACATTGTTAAAATGCATCCCACTACTTTTTTCTTTCCTTCTGAAATTTACTTCAGGTCAAAACCTGCTCTTTTGAACTTGTGTGATAGATTATTCTAAGAAGAGACTTCTTTCCTAGTTGTGATGTTAATGGCTTATTGTTCGAAATGGCTTTTCTAGCCACTGACTTTAACTTTGCCATGCAGATTAGTGGGAATATGTGAATAAGATGTTTTAGCCTGTGCACAAGGGAATTGTCTGCCTTTGTCACTAAATTGAGCAAATTCAGCAGCAGAATTGGGGAATGTCACCACCAGTGAAGAAGAAGCAGTGCATGCAAAATGTGCATCCTTCAGGGCCAAAGATTCCTGTACAACTCTGACTGGGATCTACAGAGAGCAGCAGCAGAACCAGAGATCCATTGTGAGACAGAGCTGGCCGTGGGACCCCATGGAACCAGAGCTAGGAAATTTTAAGTTTGTAGGAGAACTGGGAGGAGAGCCCGAACTGGCAGGACTAAGTAAGAGCTTTATAATACTTGCCTAACAGCAACAAGGCTGAAGGCTGAAGTGCCTGTGAGCACATTTTGGAAGCTGTCCTGATCGAGTGAATGTATGTAACTGTCAACTAGAATTTTGACTTTTGACTTCCTCAGAAGCCTCACAAATCATGAGTACGGTCCCATGTGCTGTGTGAGCTATTGCAATGGATTTCAATCTCTATTGCCCAGTAGGAAGAAATGTATGAGTGTGGGGGACATGCCTGATTTCATGAGAATGGGCTTTGTGTTGCGGATGCAGTTGACAGAAACAGTTTCCCTTTGTGGAGTTGGTAGAGGTCAGATGTGGCCATCCCCACAAAGCTTTTGCTCCTTCACAACAGTCTTATTGTTGATCTTATAAACCTGACTATTGTTTGGCTAAAAGTTGAGCCACAGAGTGTGTTTAGTTTCAGAGTCAAAGGAACATAGTGTGGCAGATTCCACCACTATCTACTAAACCAGAAAGGTTGGCTATTTTTATTATGGTTTTGAATTTTGTTCCATATCTGTCTGCCTTCTGCCTAGGAACCTTTGCTGTGATCCCTTTTAGCACAATCAGTCATGGGAACTGAGCTGATGTGACCATCCAGTTATTCTAATATCAGGGTTTGTTGTTGTTATTGTTGATTGCAGTTGAATTGAGCACGACTCATAGAGACCCTATGGACAAAGGACCTGAAGTCTTTCTACACCTATTGTCATTTCTCAAAGTTCATAGAATATCCAGAGGCATGTAGTTTAGGCAGGGGACGCCACTCCTGCTTCCAAATTGTTTAATGTCATGGTAGTAGATGTTAGAGTTGGTGTAGCTTCATTAGACCATTTTAATGAATTGTTCCTATGCATACTGACTTTCTCAACATGAGTTGGAATTGATTCAAAAGCAGTAGTAACTGTAAAAGCTCTTTACTCTTGACAGTACCTTAGACAGTTACTCACAAACTCTTCAGACCCTGGTCAAAGATAGAGCATATGCAAACACATTTTTGTGGCTCAACAGTAAGGAGTTGCACCACCAACCGAAAGTCTTCTGTCTCAAATCCACCAGTACAGGAAAAAGAGGCAATTCTCCTGTGCAATTCAGTCTTTGAAAACCTGTTGGAGGGTTAGCTAGGAGTCAGTTGCATATCAACTAGACGGCACATAACAATTCCTGATAATGTCGGGATGTAGCGTTGAGCACCATTGAGCACATAAGAGTCTCTGGATGAAATATGTTTACGGCATTGAAGTCTATGGGGGAGAGAATAGTCTAAAAGTATTATATTTTAGGGCATTATTTTTATCGTAG
>NW_006399858.1:10860178-10867999 GCF_000299155.1 Elephantulus edwardii
GTGCGGGGAGAAGGGTGCAACAATGAATGAATGGAATCCCAAAATCTCTGTAGATGTTCATTGAAATGAAAAATAAACAACCTAAATTTAAAAAAAAAAAAGAGTCTCTCCTGTTTTAAACTGTTTCTCCTACCTGACTTATATCTCCCTGAAGTCATTGTATCTCAGTTTAAGAACCCGTGCAGGTGGGTTTGTTTGCCTTTTTAAAAATTTTTATTTTTTAAAATTATTATTAGTATTACTATTATTTTTGGTGTACCGTCAAATTGAATCTGACTCATACAGGAGCAGATTACCCCTCCTGCTTTGTTTGCTTTTGAGGCCCGGGTGAAATTGGTAAGGTATTGGGTTGCTAAAGTAAAGGTTAAGGGAGCTCTGGTGACTTAGTGTCAAGGGATTACTCTGCCAAATTGAAGGCATGCGTTTTGAATTCACTAGCTGCTTCAGAAAGATGGGTAGTCTTCTCTTGAGTAATTTAACTGAAAAGTTGCTGGAGAGTTAACTAGGATTTAACAGTACCTAATAACAACAATACAAAGGTTGGCAGTTAAGATTCCTCTCACCATGAGGAATCAGGAAAAAAAGATAAAATAATCTACATTCATAAACATTAATCCACAAAAAGTCTGTGAAGCACATTTCTACTCTGCATGAATGGGCTGCAAAAAGTTGTAATTAGGGAAAGCAGAAGTTTAATGAAAATTTGACATAATCCTTTACCTCTTCTTAATCGCCTGCCCCCTGTCTTTTTGGCAGACAAATACTTAAAACTTCATCAGTGAATAATTTTAGCTGCATCATGGGTTCCTGTAATTCGTAATACCATGTTTGCTTACTCTTTGGAATGCAATAAAGAGTTGCTAATGCAGTTCAGGCATTTATTCTCATTTCAATTTCTCCAATGACTCCTAATAACTGGGCTTTAGTAATAAACCAACGTCTAGCACCCTGAAGTGATCTGGCTCCACACTGTGTTAGTTCCTAGCTAATATATGAGTCAGTTTGTTTATTTCGAAGACAGTAGTCCCCTCACCTTACTTGATTATCAAATTTGCTTTGCTAAACATATTATATGTGTCTCTAGAAGGTTTCCAAAATTTTATTTAGGATAATACACATATTAGTTGAGTACACTGGGTTATAACAAACCTGTATAATCAAGGCCAGTTTATAGCACACTTTGTAACTAGATGACCCCTTATGCATTATTTAAATGGACCAAGTTAATAAGAGTCAATGTCCCATTATACTATAGGATTAGCTGACCTAACTTTCAGAAGAATGATAAAACTGAAAGAAGGGGGACTTGTTTGCAACAGACCTGGAAATAATGTTATCTAAACAGTTGTTGTTGAAATTGAAGTGTTTACGCTGGGAGAAAAATTCAGAAGCAAAAAAGACATGACTTTACCATTTAAAACTTAGAAAAATCATCTTGGAGGAGGTGTTCAATATCTTTTAAGTTGTTCTTGATATCAGAACATAACCAAAATCAGTAAAAGTTAGAAAAGTTCTATTTTTAGCTTAATATGAGGAATAGGTTTCTGTTAATTCTTTAATGAAACAAATCCAAAAAGAAATGAGGGTTTTAAAACATTTATTGAGATTTGAGTGAAAACATACAGAGAAAATTGTTCTTCACTTGGCAACTCATCTGCTTTCCATTTGTTGTTATTGACTACAGTCTTCACCTTGGACAAGCACTCCTCCCACTTTCCAGTCAGGTTTCTTATTTCTGTTCATCCTTCTATCTTTTCCTGCCTTTTGAACTTGATTCTTGGGTCAGTGTTGTCCTTTGGATCTTGTGTGCTTCATTGTCCTACAGTGTGAGCTCCTTCCTGGTGTTATCAATTACTTTATAATTCTCTGCCATTTGGCTGGACCTTCAGTCACAGTGGTTGATTTCAGTTTGAGGCTTGAAAGGTAGCCAAAGGCTATAATTTCAGGAGACCCTAACGGACCAGTAAATGTCATCATTTTTATAATTGACAATGCCAGTATTTACTCTATCAATCATAATGTTTCCTATTGGTCCACTGGTGAGGATTTTTGTCATCTTTATTTTAGAGATGCAACCTATATTGAAGGCTAAAGTTTTTCATTTTCTGCAGTAAGTGCTTTAAGTCTTCTACCCTTTCTGAAAGCAAAGTTGCATCATTTGCATAACACAGATTGTTGATAAGTCTTCCTCCAATTCTGACACCACATTCTTCTTCATATAGTCCAACTTTTCAAATTGTTTAGCATATGGATTAAATAGATATGGAGAAAGAATATAACTCTGATGCACATCTCTTCTGATTTTAAACCATGGAGTGCCCCTTGTTCTGTTCATACAACTGCTTTACAGTCTCTGTAAAGGTTTCACATGAGCACAGATAAGTGTTCTCTCCTTTCTCTTCTTCTCAGTGTTACCCATATAATTTGTTATGACCCACTCAGAAAAATGTCTTTATATAATAAAGATGAAACTAGTAAATACCTTTCTGGTATTCTCTGCTTTCAGTCAAGATCTATCTAATATCAACAATACATCCCTGTACCATGGCCTCTTTGGTGTCCAGGTTGAATTTATGGCTATTTCCTGCAGATGTAAAGTTCCAGCCATTTTTAAATACAATATTCAGCAGAATTTTACTTGTATGTGATAGTAATTAAATAGATGACGTCTACATTCTGTTGGATTACCTTTTCTCTAGCACATGAGAATGAACATGAATCTATTTTGGTCAATTGGCTAGGTAAACTGTCTTCCTTGTTGTTGTTTTGTTGTTAGATGACATCTAGCTGACTACGATGAGTAGGGATCCGATAAACAACAGATCTGAACATTGCCCTATCTTGTGTCATTCTCATGACATTTAACATGCTCAAACCCATTGTTATAGTAATGGTGTCAATCTATCTCGAGGGACTTCCTCCGGTTCACTGATCTGTTGGCTTTCCAAAGATGATGGTAATATTCTAAGGACGAGCTCCTCTTTACAACATGCAAAAAGTATCTGAGATGAAGTTTTGCCATCTTTACTTGTAAGGAGCATCTGCATGGCACCTTCTCAAAGACATATTAGTTTGTTTTGTTTGGTGATTTTTGGGTTTTTATTTCCTATCCCTATGGGGTATTGAGTACTCTTTTCCAACACCACAATTCAAAGACATTGATGTCATCTTTACTCATTGTGCAGCTCTTACATGTATATTGACTAATTAGAAAGACCATGATTTGGATCAGGTCCATCTTAGTCTTTAAACTTAGATCTTTGTTCTTTAGCACCTTGGAGCTGACAGCTGATTTTTCCCATTGTGACTTGGCTTTTGAGTTTCCAAGGATGCTGATTGTGGATCCAAGCAAGATGAAATTGTTGGTAGTTTCTATTATGATGTTGCCAATGAAGAGTTTCTATTATGATGTTCCCAATGGACCAGTGATGAGAATTTTTGGGGTTTTTGGTGTTGAGATATAATTAATATTGAAGATTGTAGTCATTGATCTTTTTCAGCAAGAGTTTCAAGTCCTGCTCACTTTCGGCAAGCAAGGTTGTGTCAGCTGCATAAGACAGGTTGTTATAAGTCTTCCTCTGCTCCTGATGCCACGTTTTTCTTCACAAAGTTCAGATACACAAATAAATTATGAATACAGTTTGAATGTTGTTGTTGTTTTTAAGTGCCGTCGAGTCGCAGGCGACTCACAGTGACCCTATGAAGGAGAGTCCTCGACGCTTGGGTGCCTTTCATCCTCTCTCCAGGTTCATAGGGTTTCCGGAGGCAAGCTATTATGGAAGTGGATGCCACTCCTCTTTCCACACAGTTTGAATAGGTGTGGAGAAAAGCTACAGCCATGAAGTGTTTCCTAGCTTTGTTCACACAAGTGCCTCTTATTCTAGGTAGAGGGTTTCACAGAAGCACAGTTAAGTTTTATAAGATTCCCATTCTTTTCAAAGTTAATCATTGAGCACTCTGGTTCTACTCCCTCCAAGACATATTTGTTTGTTTTTTTGGCAGTCCTCAGGATGTTCAGTGCACTTCTCAATTTTTTTTCTGTCACCCTTATTCATTGGCCAGCTTCTGGATGCATAGAAAGACCACAGCATGAATCAGATGCACGTTAGTCCTCAATGTGACAGCATTACTCCTCAATAATTTGAGAAAGTCTGCAGACTTTTTCAGTATCTCCTTATTTCCTGACTGCTGGTACAGGCGGTTACTTGTGGATCCATGTAAGATGAAATTGTTGACAGTTTAAATCTCTTCTCCATACACGATGATGTTGCCTATCAGTCCAGTGATAAAAATCTTTGTTTTTTTAACATTGAGGTGCAATCAATATTGAAGGCTGCATTTCTTGATCTTCTGCAATAAATGCTTCAAGTCCTCCTCACCTTCAGCAAGCAAGGTTTTGTTGTCTTCATAATGCAGGTTATGATGAGTTTCCCTCCTATTATGATATCACATTCTTCTTCATTGATTCCAGCTTCTCAAATAATTTGCTTAGCATACAAATTAAATAGCTATGGAAGAGAATACAGTCCTGATGCACTCACTCCCTTTTTAATTTTAAACCATACAGTGTTTCCCTGTTCTGTTCACATAGCAGCCTCCTGGTCTAGGTAAAAATTGCACATGAGCACATTTAAGTTACCTAGAATTCCCATTATCCTCAATGTTAGCCATCACTTGTTATGATCCAGTCAAATGCCTTTGCATAGTCAATAAAGCACAAATCAGCAGTCAAAACTAGGCCAGAGGTAGACTGTGAGCCAGACCATAAATTACTCATATGGTAGTTCAAATTGAGGCAAAAGAAAATGAAAATATATCCACAGGAACCAAGATGTGATCTTGTCTATTGAATTATCTGAATTTCAAGATTATCTTAGAGATAGGTTTGAGACATTGAACACTGATGATCGAAGACCCGATGAGTTGTCAGATGATATGAAGGATATCATCCATGAAGAAAACAAAAGATCCTCACAAAAACTGAGTAGAAAGGAAAAACCCCCAAAATAGATGTCAGAAGAGACTCTAGAAATTTCCCTAGAGCATTGAAAAGCCAAAACAAAGGGAAAACATGCTGAAGTAAAAGAACTGAACAGATTTCGAAGGGCAGCTAGAGAGGACAAAGTGAAGTGTTGTAATGAATTGTGTAGAGAGCTTGAATTGGAGAATAAAAAGGGAAGAACTTACTCTGCATTTCTCAAGCAGAGAGAACTGAAAAGCAAAGTTAAGCCTTGCGTCACAATTTTGAAAAATGCTATGGCCAATATGTTGAATGACATATTCATAAAGCATTAGAAGAAGATCGAGAGAATACACAGAACCTTTGTCCTAAGAAGGGTTGATTGATAGTGAAAATTTGATTCTGACTCATTCACTCTCTAGGGTAGAGTACAACTGCCCCACAGGGTTTCCTAAACTGTCATTTTTATGAGATTGTCTCTCTCTCAAAAGTAAATGATGGATCCCAACCACAAACTTCTCCATTACTAGTCAAGGGTTACACTAGCATGCCTCCTGGTTCTGCAATATTATTTTTGCTGTGTGCCATTGAGTGGGGACTGACTCATAGCTGACTATCTAGTGGTCTTCAAATGCCCTTACTTCTTTTACTGGGCATCTGATATATTCTAACTGTGTACTTTTGGGACTGCAGCATAGCTTCTCACCATTTGTTGTTATAGCTGTGTACCATTGAGTCATATCTGACTTATAGCTGACCCTCCAGTAAGTTTTCAGAGGCAGTTCATCACACAGGACATTACGTATCTTTTCCCCATGAAACAACTGGTGGATTAGGACCACTTCAGAATTGCAATACAGCTTCTTACCACCATGCTACCAGAGCTCCATTCTTACCCCTAGGGCACAAGATTAAATGAGGTAGATAAAGCAGTGTTTTCTACTAGTACAAGGAGCTGTAGGGTCTTTCCCCCTCACTACCCTTAGTTTCATGTAAGTGCACTGATAGGTAGATATCCTCACCAATTTCACCAAACATAACTTAAATGAGAGTAGACCTAGTGTCCCAATATTATCTGTGAAAAATTCCCCAAGAAAGATGGAATCTTCTTCCAAAACTGTTGGTTCTGACTCTGGCAAATACTCAAAGGAAAAAAAATGTTGTAGTTAGGAATGAACATTGTACCATATTCCAGATTATCACTACAACATTACCAATTTGATAGGTCAGAAGAAAAAAAATGACAGATGGCTAGTCTTTTGTGGCTCTTTTGTTTCTCTCTTTTGCCTGTAGCTGGGAAAGGGTTTGCAACATGTTGACCTTATCTTGGGTATAATGTTCTTTGGTGTTTCCCCTATAATGGTGCCTTGGCATTTGTTTGGAGTAATTCTACCACCCCTATCTTCAGAGATACAATGCAAGTAACCCAAGATGAGGGCTTCTATAATATAAACTTTCAAATCTGAGTCTTTCCTGCATGCCTGCTGAAAGAATATAACATAGTCATAAGAAAATTGGAATTTTATTGGCTAAACCATCTTTCTGGTACCTTGATGTCAGTCAAACCTCAAACTTAATGAAGTCTTGAGGAGCTTTACTGTCTTCAAAAGCTCCTTAGAAAATCTTTCAAGCAAAAGAGACTTACAGTCACACATTCTGAAGCTAAGCAGTCAGTGAGAATGCAGATAATAGGAATATAGCAAACTATTAGTATGCAGCTGCTTCATTTCTTAAGAATCATTTTCTGAACAAGTGGACCTCATTCTTCCCAGTATTCATTTTCCTGCAGAATGCCTCAGGAACTGGCATCATTCACAAGTTTTTCAGCACAATACACCATCCTCAGAACTTCTCAAAGAGCTCACCTTCAGTCTGGCATGTGATAAAGAACTGTGAATTTCATGTGATTTTTTTTATGAGAGTCCACTAATCACTCTTGATCTAATGATAAATTTGAATACTAACTAATCCATTTTGAAAAGAGATTAAGCTTCAATGTAGGAGGAAAGGATTCATTAGAATTCGTTATAGCAATTTGTAATTTGAATGATGCATCTCCTAAATAAGGTACTGACAGTTTCTCGTAATTGTCAAATGGAAGCAAAGACACTCTCATTATTAAATAATAGAATGAGTGATTGGTAAAATCTGTAATTTTATCTCCTAACTTCTTGAAATATGAAGAGCTTATTATTTTAAAGTCAAACAATGTTAAAATTGAATTATCACCATGATAAAGGAGGAAAGATAAAAAAAGAAGCTCAAGTTGTTTATGTCAAGGATAATTTGATGTGCATGAAAAGTGAAAGCGTAATGCAGACTTCCTTATTTTGATGTATGTTTTATCCTTGCTGGATTCATTGATGTCAAATTATTTTACAAGCTTAGGATGGAAATAAGACTAGACAATCATCTATCACTGTTTTGTATTTTCTGCATTTGGAATGAAAACATCTAATGGTACTGAGATAATGCTGAGTAATAGTTCCCAAACCAAGTAATATTTCACTTCAAGAAATTGCCACTACAGTACAACTATTTAAATTTCCATCAGAGGAAATTTAAGTCATAAAGCAGAATGAATGAGATATTTTCTTTATTCCTTCAATTAAAATATAAAGATATCTGCTAAATTATCAGTCAATTGAGAACTGAACCAAGAACATGAAATATTGAGGGAGTTAGTCCCTATGGAAGTACTTCACATGAAAACAAAATCCAGTCTTTAATGTAGTGAATTTTTATCAAGTTTTAATTTTGTAGGTGTGATGTACATGGTTTTACCCTCCTAATCTTACAGCTTTCTAAAAAGTATTTTTAATTATCTAAAGCTGTCGTCCCATGTTTTCCGACAACTGATT